>NW_006300032.1:2270462-2300919 GCF_000327345.1 Myotis davidii | reverse complement strand
TGGCCCCGGAGGCTCAGCTGCAGCGAGTGCTGGAGCGAGGCGATCAGGCTCTCGTTGAGCACCTGCCCGTTGGCCTGGCCGTTCTTCTTGGGGACCCTGCGCAGCGAGTCCGTCCGAGAGGGGGGCAGGGGCGGCTTCTTTGCCTTCTTCAAGGAGATGTTTCGAGAATGGGATTTGTCCCCCTGGTTCTTCGGAGCCCTTCCATCAAAAACATTGACCACACTGTGCCGGGGGTTCCCAAAGCCATTGCTGCTGTTGCTGCTGCACAGACTCCCGGGCCCAGCATCGGGGTGCACAGATGCGCAGTAGCCATCGTGGTCCTCTGAATACAGGGACCTGGCGCCCTCTCTGTGGCACGTGTGGTCCAAACTGCAGCTGCTCATGTTACTTCCAGGAGTGGAGCAACCAGGAGTCGCCATGTGAGGTTTCAGGGGGGATGCCCGCCCGCTCCCCGAGGCACTGTATTCCCAGGGCTCCCCGCCGACATGCCCCCCGCCTCCCGAGTAACTGGGCTCGCTCTGGCCGTCCACGTCCTGGGGGAGGGCTGGGAAGTTCGGGTTCCTTCTACAGGTATAGGCCATGGCTTGGGACCCGTTCTCCAGGTTTGCTGGGGTGTTGAGGGAGACTGCCGAGTCACAGAGGGCCAGGAGCGTGGCTGCCCTGGGCGGGTGGGGGTCGAAAGCCTGCGAGACGATGGTGGAGGGGCCCTCACTCCAGGAACCACCCGGAGACCGGCGGTCACCTTCACCAGAGTGCCTGGGCAGCAGGTGGTCTCTGGATCTCACCTTTGTGTGGGAAGAGGAGCTGGTCATTCTATTGTCCAGCTGCCCCAAAATCTGAGCAGTCTGAATAGCAATAACCTCTGAGGAGGAGGAGAGGGTGGCATTGGGGATGACGCTGGTGCTGTACGTCCCGTGGGGAGACACCACGCACGCTGGGCTTGCTCTGTTTTCACTCTCAAAGCGCCTCAGCTCCTGAGATTTGGGCCTAAAAAGCGTTCCGGTCCTTGAGGCACCTCCTAACTGCCCTGGGTTTTGGAACGTGCCATCCAGGTCTTGCGCAGGGCCCGGGGCGCCCGGCCGGGGCTCCAGGGACTGAATGCTGGCCCTCGCTCCGGATCGGGGGAGGCTGTGGAAACCCGCATCGGTGTTGAGGCGAGAGGGGAACACGATGCCTGCAGAATCGCTCAGCACGGACATGTTCCCAGAGGAGCCTGAGAAGTGGCTCATCTGGGCGGCGATGCCCTGCCCCTTCTGGGCCCTAATTCTCCGCATGGAAGGCGGCACGACCTTCACCTCCTCCGTCTGACAGCTGGAGTCCCGGGTTTCCGAGCGCTGTCCCGCAAACCGGCAGCCACCAAGCCTTCCTAGTGTGGAGCAGTGGTCCGGGCTGTACACCGAGTGACCACCAACACCATCCTGGCTGGTGCCAGAGGCTGCAGATAAAGCAGAAGGAGGCTTGTTACCTAAAACTCGGTCTCTTAGTTCATCACCTGAACCCTCACCTCTTTCTGACTCTGCTGTATTTAACATAACACACACACACAAACTTCTCTATTTCATCTATTTTCTTTCCTCCCATAGGCACCTGAGTGAGTTTAAATAGTTACCAAATATCTCCTAAAAGTACTTATGAATTTTATGAACTTAATTTGTACTTCCAAATCCTCCTATAGATTAAGTGCTGCATATGGAATTCTTAGGTACCCCCTTTGAGATCAAGGCTGAGAGCTCTGTGGAAGGTTTACTTTTCAAGTAACCTTTCGGTTTTGTAAAGATTTCAAAGTAGCCAGTCACCCAGGAGACGCCTGCCCAGAGCATCTGTCTGTCAGGAGAGACTGACTTTTCCAAAGACAGATGAATGTAGCAGTTCAACATGGGCTCCAAAGATACCATTTATGAAGGATATGGGTATAAAACAGTGTTAATTTCTGTGGCAGAAGAAAATCCTAAGAAAAAGAAAAATGATTTATAGGCCCATCTGTGTTTCAAACATTTCTATTATCCAACTCAAGCCATTATCATCTGTCTGTCAGTGACATTCAAAATTCAACAGCAATCTGTTGTGTGCTGGTAGGGAAAAAGCAGCGGGAACTGATCCAGTGAGCGTTTCCTCAAATTAGCGTTATTCATTTCTTGGAGCTTTACAAAAAGAAAAAAGCACAAGGAAGGCCAAACAGAGAGGGAAGTGGAGGAGAAAACACCTCAAATGTAGATAACAGTTAGATTTCAAGTACCTAGGAAAGAACAGAAGCTTTAAAAAAAATCGTGAAGGCAAAATGTACAGAGAAAAAAAATCAATTCATGCGGAGTAATCATTAGGACAAATTAAGTCTTGAAAATTAGTAGCAAAACCAGTTCTCTCTGGACAGTTCTCATCCAGCAAGGACGCGAAAAGAGCTCAAGGAGGGGCTTGCTGAGTGATGCTGGTTGGGCACCCACCAGCACCACTGCTCACCGGCAAGCACACTGGTGGTGATGGGATTCTGGAGCCCTCCCTCCACACCCCACATTAATCCCCGAGTGCAACTAAAGCCTTGTGCTCATCCAAACAGCAAAGCACTTAACTAAAATGGCAGCAATGTTCCTGGTACAAACCACAAGAAGATGTCACCCTGTGGAGGCAGGCACCCAGCACAAAGCCCTTCCCTTCACTGTGCTGATAGAGAATCATTTTTGTACTCGTATCTCTACCTAACAGGATCCATTTCCTTCTCCTTCCCCTCTGCCAAGTGCCCACTCACTAAAGACACACACACACTCACACATATGCATATGAGGTCATCCCTTAGGAAGAGCAGGAGCAAGCAAGAGGGCAGGAACAGAAGAAAAATCCACTTTGAGGAAAGAGAAACAAAAGGTACACGTTTTGGAGCCTGGCTTGTATGGCTCTATCAGTTTGTACCAGTTTAATTCCAAACATTCAAGATATCTATTCTACTCAATGATGGGATTTAATATCCTTTCTCTCCCCTACCCCCCGCCAAAAAAATTATAGTAGTTTTTGAATGGGATCAATGGTAGATTTTTAACTGTCTCTAAGGCCCATAATGTCCTGCTTATTTCAGGTTACAATTTTGAACGTGAAACCATTCTAGTCTTCTGAAAATGGGAATATAGCCACTTCTTCCCCTTCTACAGCCAAGTACAATTTTCTTATTAAGATAACCCTATTTTTCTAAAGATCTTTAAAAATGGGAAAACTCGTATATATTTAACAGAGAGGCCACCAAAACTCTATTCCCCAAACAGGTCCTCCAATATTTTCACACTACAAAAATTATCACAATATTACAGATTCAGATGCTACATTGATTAGAATTAAAGAACAAAACCAGACTACAACAAGAGAATTATAAACAATCAGATGCTGCTAAAAATATTGATGGGATTTATCTGGTTTAAAAATATAGTGTAAAGAAATAATTATGTATATAAATTTTTTTACTTATTATATAATACTATAAGGGTTTTTCAATTTTTAAAGAACACATGTAATCAAAGATAGACATCTACTAGTTAATTTTAAGGTTTACAGAGGATTTTTAAAAAGTCTGATCAGCACCGGTAACTATTATTGCATGTCAAGTATAATTGAAAAATAAATCTTAAAAAGTCTTGGCAGGTCTTTAGTAATGTTTTTAATACAAACTACCAGAAATTATTCAGAAGGAGATTCCTTTAAAAGAGGCTTTTTCTGCTTGGGAAACACATATTGGGATAAGTCCCAGAAATAGCCAAATATAATTACACATCAACAAAATAATCCTACCTGAGTCTAAAAAATAAAAGAAACCTCACAACAGGGTGTTCAAATATATTTCAATGTATGTTTAAGATAAGATTAAAGAAAAAAAATAAAATTGTATCCAATTTGTTTAAATGGAAGGCAACAAATAATAAGTCATCAAATATACTTTGGAAGTAAATAGACAATACCATAACCTTGACTTTAAAGTGTTATATATTAGCTAGTCTCTAGAGTCCATCTACGTATTTTGAAGTAAAAGCTGCATATAATTAAGCATAATATAAATATAACTCTAATTCTGGACACACCTCTGGTTAGATTTTTTTTTAAATCCAAAGCCCTGGCAACCTGGGTAGTGTTTAGTGGACAGGACATCTAGAAAATTCCTAAAATGAATAAAGAAAAAAGTATGATTCAATTTTTTCTCTAAATGTTACTGTATTCAAATGTTATTTTTCCCTTATTCTATCCACCATTCCTTCCTATAAAACTAGTCATTGTGCCCTGGCCAGTGTGCACAATGGTCAGAGCACTGGCCCTGCATCAAAGGGTTGTGGGGCACGTACCAGGGTTGCAGGTTCAATCAGGGCAAGTGTGCGAGACAACCAACAGATGTGTCTTTCTCACATCAATGTTTCTCTCTCTCCCACCCTCTTTCACACTCTCTAAAAATTAATGGAAAAAATATCCTCGAGTGAGGATAAAAACAAAAAATGAGAGTCATTGTCTAATTGTCTTTTTTTTTTTTTACTAGTTCTAACTTAGATATAGCTGTCTCAGTTGACCTCCAGCTGTGATCCAGGTCATACTGGCTGTGCAATGACATCAGCTGCTGCATATCTGGCAACAATCACAACATTGATACATTGATGATATGGGGAAAGCTATTTTCTTTCCTCCAGCCTTAAGAGTGGTTCCATGTCACATGCAAAAGAGAAATAAACATGAGCTCCAGGGGCTCAAACATTCATTTAAAAAGTATTACAATGACAGAAGATATGAGTTACCAAGCTGGCCAAATCATTCCAGTGAAGTCAAAGAGGCAAGTGAGGGACTGGCCCATACTGGTTGGCTCAGTAAAAAAAATGATAAATGTTCGTAATTCTGAGGTTCTAGAATTCATATTACATGCATATATAGATAATTTATACTGAATACTTCATGTGCATGTGCATCTTATCTGGGCCAAACTATTCTTACACCCTTTGCACAAAGCCATCCAAAACCTAGCTTTCCAATCAATTAAAATGTAGCCTACTCTTGAAACATCAACCTTGTTATCTTACAAAGGGTCTATCTTTAAAGTTGCTCCTTTTGGTTAAGACACATCTCGTAAAGATCAGTTCAAGTACAAATGTTACCTGAGTCCTGTAAGAGATTAGCTCATTAAGCACCTACTGAACATACATGTACATACTAATTTCTCAAATTAATTAGCCGTCATCTAAAAGAAAAAAAAGTTTGAAGGAACGATACAGGAGGACTGGCCACTAAAAAAAAAAAAGCAGCATGTGGGGGCAGGAACCAAAGGCAGGTCTCACAATCCTGTGGGTGTAACCTTGCCTTTGTTCTAACCCCTGTGTTATGGGATGAGACGAGCACCTGGACGTCATCTGGGTCACCGGAGCTACCTACAGAAGAAGCGAAGCTCTGCTATTCTTGTCTCGTTGCTCAGTCTGGGAGGCAGAGCATACATACTGGGGAACTGAATGGCAGTCAAAGAGGAAATGCCAGGTAAAGAAGAATGAGCATGGGTGCCGGGAAAACAGACATAGGAACAGTGTCTATAGCCCCTGGAAGCTGAAATGCCACCTCAAAGCGCTATAGCAGGCATACCACTATGGCTAGGATACATCATTCATTTTAACTAAGAGGCAAGTTCAGAAGGAAGAATTCTGAGTTTCTAGAGTAAAACCTTTAACAGTAAATGAAAGTAAAAACATCAGGTGGAAGTACTCATAATGAAGTAAGTCCAGAGGTTGGCTGAAGAGAAAGGCACGTTTCTGGAAGGGTAGTATTAAGTTCCCTACAGTAATTACAATAGCACCTATTATGCTCAGACTAGTACCAGATACCGAGGGCTTCCCTTATATTAATTCATTAAATCCAAACAACCCTCCCTTGAATGAGGAAGTAGACTCAGAGAGGTATAGGAACTAGCCGGAGGTCACCCAGAGTTAGTGGCAGAGGTCGGGTCCAAATCCAAGCAGCCTGGCGCCAGAGTCCCTGTGCTGACCCAGTCTGCCTTGTTGCCTCTGCAGACATTCCTGATGGGCCCATTAAAAAACAGATGAAGTGAAGGTAGAAAGAAGAGAATGAAGATTATCCACAGTGTATATACAGATAAGCAGAAACAAATGGATAAGTGAATAATGAAGTAAACAACCTCTCCACTAGCTAGTTTTTTTGTTTGTGTTTTTTTCTGTTTTTATCACAGGTTGAAAAATACTGACCCAAAATCTATGAAGTTGTTTCACTGGAAGTACAGAAATGCACTATCCAACCTAAATGACTATTTTCTATCATACTAGTAGTTACTAATTATTCCCCACTGCTGTCTCTTTGATGACAATGCCACCGATATTGTCAGTATAACTAATGAAGTCCATTTTCGTAACTTGAAGTTCTAGAATGAGTTTTCAGTTTTATGAAAACTTTAAAATCTAAATGAAAAGTAAATTTCATTGTGGCAATTCCCCACTGTTCAAGGTACATGGAGATGATGACATAACTGAATGACTACCATCCCAGTGAACAGTTTTCATATTAACTTCTCATCTTACCTTGTCACCAAAATTCAATACATCATCTGCATGGGGTGTTAAGATTTGTACCCTGTGCCTCATTCAGAAAAGAAGCTGGCCCTTTGGGGCACCAAATGGCTATCAGAATGTATCGATTTCATAAGCATCACAGATGAGGTTAGCATAGGAATGCTGAGCAGCAATGAGGGGCAACAGAATACAGTTCTGATGAGCCATACCTAGCTCCTTCTGTATGTTGTCAGGGACTCCTGTAATAGTCTTTCTCCTTTTGACTTTCTTCGGTCGTCTTACCAGAGTGTCTGTGTAAATTAGAGACCGCCGTAGGCTGGCCTGACGATCGAAATTCTCCCCTAATGTAGAGTAGTAGAACAAGCAAAGCAATGTTATTTTCAAGCAAGCTGACACCATGCACTTTCTTCCAGAAGCTTGTTGTCAAATGCTAAGAAGATATTAATAATGATGTTAGCCAGTCATATGGTGATGAATGAATGCTGAAGGGCAAAAAGGGAAGGAAAGCACATTATCATCATAAGGCTCTTTTCCAATTTCTCTGTGTGTGTCCTTCCAAAGGAAGCACCTGGATCTCATTTCCAAATGAGCTGGAGTGGAAAATGCAAATTTGTTAACAACACGCCAGAAGAGTGATTCTGCATTATTTTAAACGTGAGTCATCTGGGAAGTGCTTCACGTAGGTCCCTTGGTCTCAGACATCACTCATTACATCAGCGTGCATGTGATGATGGCAATAAATGTATCTTAACACATTTCATACCGCTCAGGAGTTTTCTCGTGTTTCGCGCGCCATCTGTTAAGGACCACTCACGAGTGTTCTTGTTTTTCACACCCATAGAAAAAGGAGCGAATCTAGATACTTAGGTAAATTTTGTTTGGTCCCCCTTCATAGAGGACAATGTTTTATGCAGTACCTTACGTTAAAAAAGTACAAGGAACTTTAATTGTTTAATTGTTTTTGTAAATAAAAATGTTATAATTATTGAAAAACAACACCTAAAGTGCATTATGATGATTTAAATAACGTGCAGTTTGTCCAAAAACGTGCGGTCCCTGGCATATGTCTTAGAGATTTCTATGCGGTATGCAATGTGTTAATCATTTAGTCAACTCCAGAGACCATCACAATGTCCCATCCTATGTGATGAAACAGATAACTTAGTCAAGAACTCTCAGATGAAGAGTTTTTCCTCCAGTCAAGGAGGCCAACAATTTGGACAGACTGCGGAAATGAGCTGTGGTGTGAGATACTATAATGAAAAATAAAAGCCTTATAATGATAAAGTACTTTTACCACAATGAGACCCAGTAGCACTGCTGTTGTTAAAGCTGCACTGCTTCTTTAGTTCACAGTCACTTGTAATAGTCGATCTGAATTTAGATATTTCAGGTAATGCTGCAATCAATCCCCAAATGTCAGATCCACAGGACTTCTTTCTCTCGAGAATGTGAGCTTGTGTGGTGATTGACACACAATGGGAAAACATTAAAAAATAAAGTATCAGTTTTTGATTGGTCTGCTTTAAATGACTTGCCAGCTAAATTAAAGAAAGCTTTATAGCACGGACCTTGTCAAGTGGTTATCTCCTCAAAAAGAGATTTTAAAAATACATATATATACACACAAATTATGTACTTCCATCATTCTTTTGTTGTGAGAAAAGTATAAAAGCATTCTCTCTTTTTAGCAATATTGACACATTCAAAGTGGGTATTTTGTGAACAAGGTACTTTCTATAATAATAGCAATAAGTTGTAAATAAAACTTGAATCAAAACAGACAATAAAAGAGCTGAATGATCAAACTACATTTCACCTACTAAGGAACAAACTTCAACTTGAAAATGCTTGCCTCTTTGTTCCTAATGGAGGAAAACAGAAACCATTGAGAGAAGACCCTGCAACACCAGAAGGTACCATCACTGTAACAAACGTGTCGCTCTGTGCAACAACATATAAGGTGTTTGTAAGTGGCAAGTCATGCCTTCAATGGTCCATTAGTTCCCTGCAGCAGAGGGGAAAATACTTCCTTGTATCAAGGCATCAAGAATGGTTAAAACCTAATAGACAGTTGCATTTAGTCTCTAGTTTTGCTTCCTAAACAAAAACAAAAGCTAAACCACTCAAGCTCCCAGGAAATAAAGAAACAAACCATGAGGATAGAATCACCATTAAAGATGTCAAACTTGCCTTAGCTGGTTTGGCTCAATGTTTAGAGTGTTGGCCTGTGGACCAAAGGGTCCCAGGTTCGATTCCAGTCAAGGGCACATGCCTAATAGATTCCCAATGTGGGGCGTGCAGGAGGCAGCCCATTAATGATTCTCTCTCATCATTGATGTTTCTATCTCTCTCTCTCCCTCTTCCTTCCTCTCTGAAATCAATAAAAATATTTTGGGGGGGGAAAGTTATCAATTAAATAAATAAAAATAAAGGTGTCAAACTCTCCATCTTGCACTGTTACCTAAAAGGACTGTGTTCCCTGCTGGACTATACATTTCTTGAAGGCAGGGACCACGATTCATGTCAATGCCTGGCACAAAGTAGTTATTCAGTAAATACTGAATATTCAGTAAATATATGAGAGGAATCGAATCATTCTCTTTCACTGAAAAATGGCATTAGTCAGTCTGGCTTACTACTTAGAAATAAATTTTGCTGGCTCAAACATCAATACAAAGCCAGTTTATAAAAACTGCTTAAGTATGTTTACCCACTCTTATTTTCCAGGTGGAAGAGTTGTTATCCTACATGGCAGATTATGAAACATACTTATATATACATTTATTTTTAACATTTTTTTCTCTTCAACATTTAGAACATGCTGAGTCCCATAGAACTACAACTAAAGGGGTTAAATTGGTTTTCAAGCTTGCAGCTCATTGCGCTAATGCTCTACCTCTATGCCTGGCGGGCTTCACTTTGGACTTGAAATAATATATTTGTCGGCACTTTCCCCCCAGCTGAACCTTACTGAAAATCAACTAGACGTTCAATGTTTAGCCAAATAAGTGAGCATTTGACAATTCCCAACAGGAAGGTACATTTTTATCTCAAGAGTCATCTGGGGCTTTAGAAAATGTCATTTAAATAGCAAGAAACTGTCTAACCTAGGTCAATTCAACTACTTAAAGTGACAATTTTTAATTTAATGCTTTTTTATATCAGAATATTAGAAAAACTACTCCCTTTATGAAATATATGAATGAGTACCTGAACACATGTATCCAGAAAATGGATCAATACATATGTAATTAGAAATTATATTTAATTTCTACATTTCCGAAAACATTAATCACACAAAAATAAATTGCATTTTGATATAACTCATATTGCTCCTTTTTTTTTGTCATTAACCTTTCCTGTGTGGCATTCTGAAGGCCTCCTTTTATCTTTTTATTTTATTATTTTTTAAAAATATGTATTTTATTGATTTTTTACAGGGAGGAAGGGAGTGGGATAGAGAGACAGAAACATCGATGAGAGAGAAACATTGATAAGCTCCTTCCGGCACACTCCCCACTGGGGATGTGCCAGCAACCAAAGTACATGCCCCCAACTGGAATCGAACCTGGGACCCTTCAGTCCGCAGGCTGACGCTCAAACCACTGAGCCAAACTGGCTAGGGCAGGCCTCCTTCTAAACTTTATGTAATTCATATCAAACAGGAGAGGATTAAAGCTCAAAGAAAGGACACTGTCTCCTGTTGTGACAATGCATTTCATTGTAAATAATTCATTACTCCTAAAATTCTAGTTACTCTGCTTTAAATTTACTAATGTCAAAATAATATATTTTATCCTAATTCCATTACAGATTGTCATATTTCATAGCACAATCTATTTATAACATTATTCCTGAGGCACTTAATCATACATAATTACATTTCTGCTGCATTTAATCAATCAAATAATATAATGCATATTCTTACAGAAAATATGCACCTATGTATTTCATTGAGCAATAAACATTATACTTTGTTCTGAAACATAGCTGCTTATAAAAATAATCTTTAAAAAATATGATCTAGGTGAACAAGCATCACATTCAGAAAGATCAATGATGTTATCTGCAAAGAAAATGGATTAAAGTGCCATGATATTCTTCCTTTAAGGCTTATGCACAATAAATACGTGAAATGCACATGGAATTTAAAATAATTCATGCACTTATTTATTACATTTCTCTGGAATTCAAAATGAGTTCTAAAAGTAATTTTTAAGTGCAAGGTTTTTTAAAATTCTCCAATAACTATCAAAATGTCATTAGTCCTTTAAAAATTAACCAATGCCATGGCAAAAAGCTTTCTAATGGCAGTCAACAGTAATAGTCTCAGAAATGCAGCAAATGTGCTATGGTTTTCACCCTAATTTTTAATGAAAACTCATCCTTACTGGTCACCTGATTTCTTTTAGATTCTAGCCCTGTAAGCCATGCTTTGTATGGACTGATATCAATGATGACGATCAGTACTCTATTTCTTTCTACCACACAGTCCAATGGCTGAAGCTATTAACTCTTAACACACCTATTTTGCACTGTATACATGCCTACTAACGTGATAAAACAGGACAATTTTGATATTTTTAACAGCTCATCTAAGTTTGTGAAATACTGACTTTGAACTTCATGTACCTTGTAATTTGTCACCTTTAATTATCACAGGTGATTCAAACTTGAGCATACTATTCTAGAAGAACTTGAATTTTACACGTGGCGATTTATATTCTAAAATTTTATATTAAAAATTAACTTTTATTTGAAGATTGTAGAATTCAAATTTTAGGGATCAAAATATAACTTTACCATCCTATTGAGTTTTCTTTAAAATATGTTTTCTAGTTATTGTTAATTCACATGATATTTTTATTTCAAGTAATTTTTCCCTCTTTTACCTGAGAAAACAAAAAGGTAAAACCTATCATTAAGAAATATCACAAAATTGTTATTTTTTTTTACTTTTATAAATATTACTTAAAATAGCCCTTTAGGGAAAAAAACGCACATAGTTTTTCTTATCCAAAAATCACATTTAGAATATGTCTCCATATAATCAAAATATATTTTAAAGGTAAGTCAATTTAAAACGACAGGCTTTAAATGAGTGGCTGGACCACGGAGTTCTTCCACATCAATCTTTGGTGACACAGTCTTCTAACTTAAAAGCAACAGCTATTTTACATGTACACGCACAAATATGTTTTAGTATTCCCTTCATTAAGCAAAGGAATATACACATATTACAGCTTTCCCTCTGATGCATAAAATGCTAAATGCATATGACAACAACAACAGAAAGCCACAGCCACTCTCCGGAGTACATTATGAACCTTGTCTACACAGCGAAGCATACCGGTTATGTTAATAGGAACCACATCAGCCTGGACTGTCTGGGCGTGCAGTCGCATCTTCTCTTCTGGTGTTGGCAAGGGAAGAGACTGGGCCCAGTTCGTCTGAGTATTAAGGTCAGGGAAGTCACTTGAGGTTGGCGTTTTAGGTCTCCTGATGGAAATATGTCTTTCCTCTTCCAAGGAGGAGATAGAACCCTGTAGGCGGAATGAGGAAAAAGAAGCCACAGTGTGTAAAGAGATGACAGAAACATTTTTTAAAAATTTAAACTGATTTGAAGCAAAAAACAAACAAAAAACACCTGGTCACATTTAGGAACAGAAGCAGTGGTTTGCAAGAACTCTGCTCAGCATCCTGAGCATGACCCGTAATATGTGTGATTCGCAGAGGCCAGTCTCTAAACCATGACTGCGAAAGGTTTTGCTGACCCACAGAATCTTAAGTTCTTCCTGTTTCCTGTGGTCAGAAGATTATGGATTCAGTTTAACATAAGAAGCCCAGAGACACAACACGGCTGTGACCATCAATTTCCATTTTTATTAAAATGTAGTTTGGCTCAAAATAATTTCTAGCCTCAATCTCATTTCCTTTAGGCTCTGGCCTCAAGGGACATTTAGAAAATGATAGAGCTATTGTTGTTTGACTACTTGTGCTCTTCTGAAACCATTTATATGGAAAAATATCTGTGTGAAATTGTTTACTTATAAGAAGCTGACTAAAGCTGTGCTCTGAGCCTTATCAGAATTCCATGAGAACATTTCTAGCAGTGTCAGTTTTGATACAGATTAACATCCTAACTGGGGACCGTCTTTAATACTGTTCCTCCCATAACATCTTAAAAAGTGTAAGCAAGAAAGCTGTTTTGGCAAGCATCTGATGATGGCCCCGTGGCAACTGGGTTGGTGAGAAGGAAGCTCCAAGAATTCAAAAGAAATACACTGCGCTCAGGCACAACAACAAAAAGGGGTAACTGACTTTTGTTGGGAGATGGCAGTTTATAGTAAGAATAAATGTATAAGAACAGTTCTTCAAGTTGAAAGCATTTAAACTACCACCTATGAAAACAAGGCACTTAAAAGAGTTTTATTTAAGAATAAAAAGTCAGTGACTCTTCCCAAGGGACCACCTATAAAACCCGGACCCAGGTCACAGCAGCTCTCCTCTCCCCCAAAGCAAGGGTAACTGCTGTCCTGACTTCTAGCATCACAGCATCCTTGGCCTGTATTGAACTTTCTGTAAAGGAAAAGTTCTGCAGGTCTCTTTTGTGACTTCTTTCACCCAACATTTCATTTGGACAGATTGATACTTTTTAAAAAAATACATATTTTTTATTGACTTCAGAGAGAAGAAGGGTGAGGGAGGGAGAGATAGAAACATCAACGATGAGAGAAAAATCACTGATCTGCTGCCTCCTGCACGCCCCTTGCTCCCCAAATGGGAATCGAGCCTGCAACCTGGGCATGTGCCCTGACTGGGAATCGAATCGTGACCTCCTGGTTCATAGGTCAACACCCAACCACTGAATCACACCAGCCAGGCAAAGATTGATCCATTTTTAAAAAGCATATGTTGATGCCTTTTTGGATTAAATGCAAGTTTTTAAGAGGACATCAGTAAGAAATCTATAGAAACCCATCATTTAGAAATCTCAAACACTTAGAAGAGAACACTGTCATCACTACTGTTAATGAATTAACCTTCCCACACAATACCTGTATTTATTCTACAAGTACCGCACTCCACAATCTGAAGAGGGCTACACAGAACAGATGAAAATGGTTTGGCGTGTTAGGGATATGGTCTTAGGTGAAGAATCCAAACACCTGAATCTATTCACATTATAACTTACAGTCAAAGGACCTTTAGGCTGTTCCTAAATGTTGAGGTCCCTTGCTGTAAAATGGGAATATCCTGCACTCTTAGGACCTCATGAGATGATAGCTGTGGAAATGTCTAGGACAGTTAAATGTCATGGCCATAAAGGTGGTGGTCATATAAATGCGACTTCACGAAAACAAAACCATGAAATGACAAGTACCTGCACTTTTCTTTTATTGCAAGACTATCCATAATAAATGCATTATAGAAATAAAAATATAAATTACATAACTAGACATCTCAGTATTTTTTACTTTAAATTCTTTATGCATAAAACATGTAAAATGATAAACTACTTTCTTTTCCACCTAAAGAAACTATAAAATGTCTGTAATTAAATAACGAACATAATTGGAGTATATGTTACTGACATCTTAATCATGATACTAAATACACCATATCCATTCATGTTTGATCTGACACTGGTTACAGCTCCTACAGATCCTGAAAAGACAAAGGAATGTTTTGAGTCGGCCGCAGCAGCTACGCCAGGCTGACATAAATCAATTATTTCTGCCTCCTTTGCAGTTATGCTACTCTTGTTAAGTTTGATTTATAATACAGATTCTCTACTCTTACATTGTAGCTACACATACACATAAATTAAAGAAAATTTTGAGAATTTCATATCAATTTGTATAAAGGTCACATGTCTGAGGTTGAAGCTTAATCTAGTAAATTAAAAGGTCACTCCAACTTTCTGACATATTTACATAGAAATAATTCCCCAGGCAACCTTGAAATATAACACAAATCTCGAAGGCCGTAAGAAGCACATCCTAACTGAAAGTTTTAAAAGAAAGGAAAGCTTCAGATGGCCAGAGAATAAACAGCACGGCGACATCCTGCGGAGAGGGTTACCGTTTCGTGTGACGTCCGCTGAGGGACCTGGAGGAGCTTGGTTCTGTGGTTTGCATGCGACTCAGCGGTGCACATCAGGCCTAGTAAACTACTTTTCTTTTAGTTGTCAGAATCGATAACTATCACAATGGAACGGTACTTCAGTTAGCTTCGTTACCATGGGACGGTCACCAGGGACAGCTCCAATGTGACAACTGACAAAGATCATCTGTTTTGTAAAGTGCTCCCTTCATTTCAAGAAAATTTCCCAGACTAGCAGGGCACAGGTAACGTTCCATGCAGAGTGACTGTTAGATAGTGCTACAAGCTACTGAAGAAAATTAGAAAACCAGGATGGTATGACTTCCAAAATGACCTGACCTATGCCTCCTAGTATTTATAAACGCAGCAGGAACACAGAAAAAACCTCCTGCATCTCAATGGCAGAACACAGCACCAGCACTGACATCATGGGAACGCTCCCGATGACTACCTTAGCCTCTTCTCTGGCCTGCACGCGTCTGTCCTTGTTGACTACCCTCCCGTGCTCCTCCCCTTCCAAGAGTGGATTTCCCAGCACCACAGCCAGGTCATGGTGCTCCTCCTCTCAAACCCCCCAGATCCTTACTATGGCCTACAAAACCCTACGTACGTGCTCTACGAACTGGCCCCCTGCCAACAATGACCTCATCGCCAACTGGTCTGTCCCTTGTTTATTCTACCCAGTGACATCCTCCTCCACGAAGTTCCTTGTACACATCACGCACACTACTGCCTCATGGCCTCTGTACTTGTTGCTCCCACCACTTGACATGTCCTTCCCTCAGACATCCACACAAGTATAACCTTCTTATTCTTCAGGTGCTTAGTTTAGTCAAGAGTCCCCTTCCTGTCGAGGTCTTAGCTGTTCACCCTACCTAAAATTTTAACTCCTTCCCAAGATTTTATATCCCGTTTTCTGTTTTCTAAGCTTCTCTTTAATACACACATATCACCAGTATACACATATTTTAGTTACTTATCTTGTCTCTCCCATGAGAATGTAAGTTCTAGGAGCCTTTAAATCGGAACTGTAAGAGAGTTATGTCAGAATTTTTAAATAGCTCTTTGTACAGTTTGGCTCAGTGAATAGAGCATCAGAACTGTGGACTGAAGGGTCCTGGGTTCGATTCCGTTCAAGGGTACATGCTGGGGTTATGGGCTCAATCTCCAGTAGGAGGCATACAGGAGGCAGCCAATCAATGATTCTCTCTCATTATTGATGTTTTTATCTCTCTCTCCCTCTCCCTCTCTGAAATCAATAAAAATAGTTTTAAAACATAGAAATAAAAAAGGGACCACCATCTAGTAACTGATTTCTACATGGCTTTCCCAGGGTTACAGGTTTTAAAGGAACTGGTACCTCATTTAATTTTCACAGCACTAGTCTCACTTTACAAATAAGAAAGTGGCCTAAAATAACTTTACTTCTGGAAAGTTCAAAAGTGGGCAAGTGGAATGGAAACCCTCAGTATAGGGCGAGTTACTTTTTTAAACACTGAGTTTGAAGTTGCCTTGCTTTCAGAACTTAAATGCAGTTTTTAAAGCTGTTAATTGGTCAATAATGTTCACCAATAGCCCATAATCTGGTCCTGGAAGGAACGCAGAGTCACCAATAAAACTTAAGAAACCACTATTCCTCATGTCAAATCACTTAATTCAAACAGGGAGATCACCTGCCCCCAGGGGTGGTTGTGTAGATTCTGGATGCTGGTAGACTTCATTTCAGAGCCCACCAAGTCCTGCTGGAAACCAGGCAGCCTCCCACCAGATGGACAGTGGAGCCTGCCGTACAGTCTCTTTGGCAAATGGCCAAGTTACCAAAGAGTAGGCTGAACTGTGAAACACAGATTAGACCAGGCTTTAAAAAAAAAAAAAATCTGCTATGCTCTTAAAAATTAGAAAATATAATTATAAACAGCTAAATCTAGTATTCACTTAGCAAGTATTACATAAGAATAGACATTGAACCGATGAAACAACATAGGACACTATTGAAGAGGACACCAACGTACATTCTAGTCCTTTTAGTCTTTGGTGATTTTACTCCCAAAATTATATCTCTTTTGGGTTGACTCTTGGTTTTGAAGATTCTAGATAGTTTTATAAGGTGTCAAAACCATTGTAGTCTTTCTTGGCTACATGCTGCTTCTACTCAGACCCGAGAGATCCTGACTTACAATTGTTCTCTCTTTTTCCTTCCCCCATTCCGGACCCAACCTCAACAACACAGAAGACCAAGTGTGGTGGACATGGATCCACACAAAAGCACAGTTCATGGCCTCCCAGCAAACTCCATGATCTGGCTGGGAGGTAGTTTTCATACCCACGTTATTAAGTAACTAATTGTCCCTTCTCTCTTATTCAGCATATTAGTCCCTTTATCACAAAACCTAGACCTTTAAGGACTCTAAACTTTCTTCATGTACTCCATGTACTGAATTAAAATAGTCTGGATTTAAACTATCCCATATTACGCGATCTTTTCCTCAAAATAATGAAAATAGGTAATTAGAGTATACATTTTAACTGATATAGTAATTTCTTATTTTAATGATCTTTTGATTAGAGTAAATCATAGATCCAGAGTATATAGTACAACATAATGAATATTTAGGAACTCGCTACCCAACCCACGCTCACCATATTACCAGTAATTGCATCCACCTCCATGCTCTTCCCTGCTTCCCCAGAGGTAACCACTCTCCTGAACTGTGTTAATCATTCCCTTCCTCTTTTTTAAGTAAGTGTGTATAAATATGCCTAAATTAGATGTTTACATTTATTTGGACTTTTATAAAAATGGTATCATGCTCTTTGCACTGTTACTTACTTGTTATTATGTTTCTAAGACACATGCATATTGTTGTGAGCCTGCAATTCACTGGTTTCACTGGGGTACACACTGCATTCTAATATCACATTTATTATCCACTCTTTTTTTTTCTTTATTAAGGTATTACATATATGTCCTTATCCCCCCATTTTCCCCCCTGCCCCCACTCATGCCCGCATCCCCCTGGTGTCTGTGTCTATTGGTTTGGCTTATATGCATGCATACAAGTCCTCTGGTTGATCTATTCTTTTATTGACTGCCTTTTAGCATGAAGGTGGTGCTATTAATAATTACACAGGACAGCAGCTGTAAACCAGGGTTGTCCTGAGAAAACCAGAACATGTGGTTTATAACTCTTTACAGTTGAGGAAACTGAAGCTCACGAGCAATTTAGCCAAGACTGCTGCCACGGACAGGTGGGAAAGCTGGCCCAGACCAGCACTCTCAAGCATCATGTTATGTAAGCCTCCATTTGCAGTTACAGAGCAAGGCTGCTATCCTTTGTATTCTTCAAAGTCCTCCTTTGATTCAAATATCTCTTATCATGGAAGGCTAAAACAAACCCTGAGATGCCAGTTCAAAGAATAACAGGAAATAGGAAAGAAAACTTCAGTTTCTATCAATACTATTAAAGCCAACTGTTTATTGCCATAATCCCAGCCTCATTTATCTGTTTGGGGTGAATTTTACACAAGAGATTGAGTAACTCATGACTGACATGCTTTCTGCTGAGACAATGGGGCCTCTATGAACGTTTCTGTGACTTGGTGAACATATCATCAAATATAACCTCCGACAATGGCAGTTGGAGAAATGCCCTATCGACTCAGGATGTATTTTGGCATCTATAGCTGAACTTCCTTCAAATACCTGAATAACCTCTTTAGTAGTACCTGGCACACAATGAAAACTGAAAGAACAGAACAGAAATGTCAAGACTAGAACAACACTAAAGTAATGATTTACTCTCTGATTTTGCGGATGAATAAAAAGTATTTTGTGGATTCCTACATCCCTTTGCAGACAGCATTTTTCATGCAGCATGTTTAATATTTAGATGATGTACAGAACATATATAGTTGAAAACACTTCAAACAAGTTTTTCTTGTCACACTACATCATCACTTTGAAAGACATATATGGATATCATTAGCAAAATACCTTTCTTCATAACATAAACTTGAGGTTTACTTGGCAAATGCTTTGCATTTATTATTCTAAAATAATTATCCAGAATAAATAACCAGAACAGATGTCTTCTAGGTTCTCTGTTCTAATTTATATGTTCTTAACCTTCACCTTATTAGCAACTCTCATTTTAGGATAGGGCTTCTGTCCTAAATATATAACAAATGCTCAGTATTTGTTGAATGTGAGTAAAGCTTTTGTTCTAAGCACCGCTTTTGATGTCAGAGCATCTGTAGCCTAAACATTTAACTCATGTGTCCCTTCTAAAGACAGTCCACTGGTCTCCTCACCTTTCATCTCCATCCCCACCGCCTATCTAGGAAATACAAAGAAAAGGGTTTTCCCAATAGAATTTCCCCTCCAATCTGACTTCTACAAACTCTGTACTTAACAATGACCCCAACTGTTAGAGCCACTACTAAGAACATGAGTTGTAGTTAGGGGCCTTGGTCTTAACATGGAGACCATAAATTGCTGGCTGGGAGCCCTTTATAGTTACTGGATTCCCACCTGATTTCAAGTGCCAACTTGATCAGGTACTAAATCCCATGCAGACTAGGGTCTATTTCTGAACTTTACATACTGTTTTTAATGTTTGGTCCTACTCGTCTGTACATTCAGAGGCCACACTGGAGTAATTCCTGACTCCATGGGTCAGCACCTGCCACTCTTCCTTCCTCACTGCTCTTCAGTTGCACAGCTTGTCCAGGTATGAACCTCAGATCCAGCCTCTTCAGTCCCTCCCTCCTCCCTCCACCCCTCAAATAACTCCAAACCAAAACAAACCAACTGCTCAAGTTGTTATTGGTATTGTGTTAATGTTATAAATTAACATGGGCAGAACTGACAGCTTTTGATATTGAGTCCTCTAATCTCAGAGCATATGTTTTTTCATTTATTCAAATCTTATTTGTGGTATTCTATAGTATTTGAATTTTTTCATATAGATCTTATCCTTTTAAAAAAATATGTGTTTGTTGACTTTAGAGAGGAAGGGAGAGGGAGAGCGAGGTACAAACAAGTGGCAGAGCTAAGGCTCGAAATTTGTGGATGGAGCGAACTCCTGTTCCATCTCCCTGCTCAAAAAATCCGTATCAGATGTTAAACTGCCGAGAAATGATAGAATAAGGTACTTCTTATGCTTACTAGGACATGCCATGTCGTGTGTGTGCGTGCGTGTGCGTGTGTGTGCGTGTGCGTGTGTGTGTGTGTGTGTGCGTGTGTGTGTGCGTGTGTGCGTGTGTGTGTGTGTGTGTGATCATTATCCCTGACTTATTTCCAACAGGACAGGAGCCTTGTTTTATAAGGGCCAATGACCTGTCCACACTCTGTCGCACGTTTGGGAGAGGCTGCTTGGAGGGGTCCGTGCCAATGCGCGTAAGAGTAGAAACTCGTTCACAGAGACTGAACTTCTCTCAGGTGTGAGCACCTGGGAACTAAACAGCTGTGTGAGAATTTAGAAATTACGCTTCCATTTCCCAGGAAGATCTGTGGTCTTGGAATGCCAATTTGCCGATTTGCACTGGGGACTCTGCATACTCCCTAGGCTGCACCCAGAAACCACCTGTCTCTCCGGGTCCCACTGTAAACTAAATGCTCCCCTTCCCTGAGCACCACAGAAAGGCTGAAGTATAGCTGGGTTTTTAAAATCTCACAGGTGAAGGAGATGGACAGACACTGACCAAAGGGTACGGGCCTTCAGTCTGCGATGAGCAAGCTCCTTGGGATCTAATGTACAGCATGGTGACTCCAGTACATGATACTGTGCTGTGTACTTGAAATTTGCTAAGAGAATAGACCTTCAGCACTCTCATCTCTCTCTCTCTCTCTCTCTCTCTCTGTCACACACACACACACACACGGTAACTATGTGAGGGGATGGATGTGTTCATTAACCTGAGTGTGATGATCATTTCATAAAATATACTTTTGTCAAATCATCATACTAGATACAATTTTATTTCTCAATTATACTTCAATAAACCTGAAAACAATTTTAAATCAAAACAACACCCTCATGATATAATTCATCATCTGATTTTTTTAATTTTTCTTACTCATATCAACAAGAGAAAAAAATAGGCTTTTAAAATTAAAGACCAGGTCAACTTTGAAATAACTGCTTTCCTATTATAGTAAGAAACTTTCTTTGTGTATTTTATAGTTTCAAAGGATTAACCTAATATGTCCAAACACCTTTACAGAAATAGGAAAGACATCCTATATAATAAAAGCCTAATATGCCAAGTGTCCGGTGCACAAAATTTGTGCATGGGGGTGGAGGGTGGGGTCCCTCAGCCCAGCCTGTGCCCTCTTGCAATCCGGGACCCCTCGCTCCCAACTGAACCGACTGCTCGCTCCTTGTCTGCTCGCTCCTTACCCCTTGGCTCACCACTCGTTAGCACTGCCGCAGAGGTGGGAGAGGCTCCCACCACTGCCGCTGCACTAACCAGCCGTGAGCCTGGCTTCTGCCTGAGCAGTGCTCCCACTGACCACCAGGAGGCAGCTCCAGCATTGAGCATCTGCCCCCTGGTGGTCAGTGCGGCCATAGTGACCAGTAGTTCTGGTTCTGCCATAATGGTTGCTGGGCTTATATATATTTAGATATGCTAAGGCCGCTCAACCACTTGCTATGACTTGCACTGACCACCAGGGGCAGACAATCAATCAGCTGCTATGATGTACATGACCACTAGTGGGTAGACACTCCGATCGGTAGGTTAACTTGCTGCTGGAGTCCGGCCAGACACGCCCTGGAGCCCTCCAGTGGTCCTTCCCTGGCTGGCCATCCTCCTGTGTCCCTCCCTAGCCCCGATCATGCACCGGTGGGGTCCGTCGGCCTGGCCTGTGCCCTCTCACAATCCGGGACCCCTTGGGGGATGTTGGAGAGCTGGTTTTGGCCAATCCTGCAGGTCAGGCTGAGGGACCCCACTGGTGCATGAATTCCTGCACGGGGCCTCTAATTCTGTAATAAAAACCTGGGTTCAATCTTCATTAGAAAACCAAAAATTTAAGGTAGTAATTTTCTATTTTTGAATAACTGTTATCTACTTTTTTTTCTCTGATGTTACTTATTTGAGAGAGGATAATAAATTCTAAATAATGTTCTCCAAACAATAAGACTTTGATGTATTGACCTAAATTCCACTGAAATTTCTTAGGTTAATTTAAAACGGTTTTTAAAGCAAACCCTGTTCATCAAACCTTATTTGTTTAGGTGATTTGTGTCAGTCAACATTTCTTAATAAAATGAAAAATAAAACTATGTAAGTTAAAAATCTCCATACATTTTTATTCTTTCGTGTGCATTTAGTACCGAGAAATATATTTGTCTTAAGTAGTTTGCACATATCACAAAAGATGGCGTGAGAAAAAGGAATGCAGATACGAAACAATATCACAAAAGCGAACAGCCCAGCGCTATCATATTAAGTAAAAGCACTGCCCATGCTGGATCTCTGCTGCTATACTTAGAGCTCTTCTTTGTAATTTCACTAGGTTCTTGGTCACATGAAAAAAGCGAAACAACAGAAATAAGATACTTTATTTCTTTTACCCAAAAGAGAGTATTCAAAATGCACAAATATATTGATTGTACTCCTTTAATAACTTCTTTGGATCAGGAACTTTTTTTCTTTCCAGGCTAATTTTAGCCCTCGAGAATATTTACGAAAGATAGTACTGAGAATTCCTTGTGTACCCTTACCCAGTCTCCCTTAATGTCGATGTGCTGCAAAACCATGGCACACTTATCAAAACTAAGCCGTCTGCTTGGGATAATACTATTAAACTAAAAAGCACACACACTTTGTTCTAATTTCACCAGTTTTCCCACTTATCTCCTTTTTCTGTTCTGGGATCCCATGGTGAATTTAGAAGCCTTACCTTCTGATCTGTTTCATCATCCTCGTCTGGATACTCATCGCTGGGTGGACCGGAGCTGGCGAAGGTGGGTCCCTGGGAGTAGTACTGAGAGCTCCGGTGGCCATCCCGCCGCAGCTGATCACACTCTGCAGGGGGCACAGGACAGGACGCAGAAAGGGCGTTAGGAACCAAAGGCCTTTACTCCTCTCTATTTACCGCTTCTGGTAACACTTTCCTAGGCATAATAAGACTTTAAAACAATAATAGTATTAAAAATGAAATGATAAAAATGACTAAGAATTAGTACAGCAACTACTACACACTCCATGCCAAGCTCCTATACTTTACAGGGACCACCTTCAGACCTCACAGCAACCCTCCGCGTCAATTTTTGACACACAACTGCCTATGTAATTCCACATCAAAACCCACAACCAATCCTCGTGCTAGGCTTGTTTCCTAGACTCGTCAGCTGGAAGTGGCATGAGAAATCACTGGTGATAACACTCTCATTTGTAGTTCTCATTTTAACTTGGGTGCCAAACAGCCTATAGTCATTGTGCCGAATTTAATATGAAGCTGGTGGCAGTCTGAGATGCCTGCCAGGCCACAGAGGAATGCCTGGCACCATCGAGTGGCAGGTAAACAGGAGGCCTGATGCCCTGGATCACAGGGGGACTGGGGCCACTGGCTGCTTAGAGACTGGACACTGTCCTCAAGGAGGACCCACTGCACTAATCTGTCATCAGTGGGGGAGTGCAGCCAAGTTCCAAAGGCTTTTTAAAACTCCAGGAGCTGCTAGGTGGGCGTGGCTCAGTGGCTGAGTGTCACTTGTGGGCCAGGGGGTCACGGTTTGATTCCTGGTCAGGGCACATGCCAGGGTTGCAGGCTCAATCCCTTGTAGGGGGCGTATAGGAGCCAGCCGATCAATGGTTCTCATCATTAATGTTTCTATCTCTCTTCTTCTCCCTTCCTCTCTGAAATCAACAAAAATATATTTAAAAAAAAATAATAAAGCCCTAGGAGCTTTCCCACTACCCAGATGCCACCTTAGAGGAGCATTTGCCTTGCAAAAGTATCTGCCACGGGTTCCTTTAAATATCCAGCTTGCTAAAGGAGTGCCAAATGTGTTTGCTTTGGGAAAGTTTCCTCTTTGCACAGCTTTACAAAACCATGTAAAAGCACAGAACCAAAGTAGGCCACCTTCAGAATTCCTTTCAAACACTGGGATCTATGATTCTTCTTCAAAGAGGAGGCAGTAGTTGCGTTCGTACACGGATAAAAATTCTCCAACCAGGGAATAAAAAAACCTCACTCTCCTTAGCTACCACACAGTGGGAGTGGAAAGTTTCCAATCCAGGGCTACAAATTAGAGTTTTAAAAAGCCCACTGAAATAGCCATGAGGATCTTTAGAATGCCAAGCTAGCCCTGGCCAGGTGCCTCATTTAGTTGGAGCATTGTCCCATACACCAAAAGGTTGTGGGTTTGATTCCCAGTCAGGGCACATACCTAAGTTGGGAGTTCCACCCTTGGTTGGGGTGCCTATAATCAATTGATATCTCTCTCTTTCTCTCCCCCCTTTCCTTTCTCTCTCTAAAATCAATAAACACATCCCTTGATGAGAATTTAAAAACAAAACCAAACACAAATAGAATGCCAAGCAAATTTAAAAGTGCATATATAATCAAAAGATAGCTAAATATTATTATTTAAGTCACTTATGGGATATTTGTGGGCTGAATTGGCAATCACTCTTACTATTGTGTAAAATGTAAATTTTAAAAAAATTTCTGCAACTTCCAGAACACACCTTATTTTTTAATAAGTATTTAACTCATGCTAACCTACTCTTTTCACATTTTCTCCAATATTTGACAATTTTTCTAAAAAAATAAATAGTACAACCAGAATCTATACTAGAGATACTGTTACATAGAGCATAATTAGTAGTTTTCAAATGTTACTCGATGCGATTTGGGGATTCTGTAATTTTTTTTTGTTAACTACCATAAAGCTAAATTTAAAAAACAATAACACTCAAGCTCAACAGTTTTACATTTCATTAACTTGTGCTATTGCATTAACTTTTCTGTGGTCCTACAAAACTGGAATCGCCTAAGGATTAAGAGTGCACCTTGTAAAACACACCCATAAAAACTGTTACCACTTGCAGCCATTTACCATGTAATTCAAATACTTGCCACACGAAACAAAATACAAAGTGAAGGCCAAGGTCCCTTTAAATGTAGTCTTTCTGTTGTTCACGAGTCGTTTCCCCCTCACCAATGGACCCAATAGTAAGTATGTTTGAAATGATAAAATTTTATTGTTTTAAGAATCTGCATTGCATTCTGGATGCCACGCCAGGTAATGTTTGAAGAAGATTCCCCTTCAAGGAAACAAGGATTCCCGAACTAGATCATCTCTACAGTTGATATTAGTTACAATATTCTCGAGAAGAATATTAAAATGACAAAAATGACCTCATACATGTTACATCTTAAAAGACCAAAATACTGGAAAATTATTCTTCCTATGCTAAAAGCATAAAAGTCTTGCAATTATTAGTACTCCTAATAAACGGTGTGACACCGTTTGACCCTAGTTTAAGAGGCAACGCCTCCTTTTATCTCAATGAAGTTTATGTCAGAGAAATGTTTAAATAGTAATATAACAAATAGTAGGATATCAAATGAAAGTTGATGTTGGGTCAAAGATTAAACTAGGCAGAGTAAATATATGGCAGATCACCAATATTCTGAATCTTACAAATTTCCTGAAATCTAATAAACTCCTCAGTATCCATTGTCATTTATCTTATTCCAACTCTAGGGGAAATGTAGGAAAATGTCTCTTGTCAAGTTGCAACATCTCTCAGTTTCTAAAACCGTGGCTTTGTTCGTTAAAAACGGAGTTTATTGTCTGTAGAGTGAGATATAAGTGCAAGCCATCATGAATAAACAAAGACTTTTCACACACTCAACAGAGTAACTGCAAGGCAAAGCAGAATTTAAAGCCGGGTTATGCCTGCAACTCCAGGCTAGAAACAAGATACTAAATGTAATAGAAGATCTGTCTTTAACGCATGCTCCTCTTGCAACAGAAATTAAGAGTAAAACCCTGTTATTGTTCTCCTGGTGCTGCCTGGATAAAGGTGTCACTGTTCCCTGTGTCCTCTGGTTTCCCAACCACCAATTTCCTCCTCCTTCCTTACCTGTCAAATTATTTTCTTTAGTGCAAGAACAATGAACAAACATTTCTTGGTGGACCAACGTTTGCAATACAGAAGGACAAAAATAATGTCACAGAACGAGATGGTTATCCAACCATCCCGGGAATTTAATACTGCTCTGGCTTCCAAACTTTCACGCAGCAAAGCTGTTCTTCAGGCTTTTCGTTTTAATACTTTAGAGATGGTAAGAGGGTCTCCTGCAAGAAGCTTTAAAGAGTTATTTTTCAAATAATTGTCTCTACTGGAAACTCTTGGTGAACTTCCACTTTATATGTTATGTTCTTTAATTTGTTGAATCAGCCACAGTGAACTAACAGTGGTTCTCAATCTTCCTAATGCCTCGACCCTTTAATTCAGTTCCTCATGTTGTGGTGACCCCCAATTTCATTGTTACAAATTGAACATAATTAAAGCATAGTGATTAATCACAAAAACAGTATGTAATTATATATGTGTTTTCCGATGGTCTTAGGCGACCCCTGTGAAAGGGTCGTTTGACCCCCAAAGGGTCGCGACCCACAGGTTGAGAACCGCTGAACTAGAATATGCAGCAGATACAGAATTCCAAAACCTCAGGGGCTTAACACAATCAGAGTCTCTTTGCTGCACATTCTGCTCATCTCCTCATCCAAGCTGAGCTGGCAGGGCCTTTGCTCACCATAGTCGCTCAGGGACCTGGAGCCAGGCAGAAAGAGGCTCCTCTCTCCCCTATCCCCCGACCCCACACCCACTTGTGCTGGGACAATGTGCATTTCACACCTGCTATAGGAACCTCTGCGGAAGGACCCAGGGGTTACTTCCGCTACTATTTCTTTAGACAAAACAAGACACATGGCCATACCTACCTTCACAGGGGACAAGAAAGAGCAATCCTACCTCATAAGCAAGGGAGAAAATGAGAATATCCAAACACAACTCTAGTAACTCTTCCAAGCAGAGGAATAACACTGAATCTGAGATCTTCCAGATCCCCGTTACCATTCCCCCAACAGTTACTTAATGTTTTATTTCCAATCACTGAATGAGGCTGAGAGGCTTTGGATGTAAAATATGCAACAGTAGTGACAGGCTAACCTCTGTGTTTCAGGAGGCTGACCATGGGGGACAGTGCACGGAGGAGCCCCTTGAATGTCTGGAATCCAGACAGACCTGGCACCACCTACACCTCTGAGACCTCAGGGACATTTTCGCCTCCTGGAAACTCAGGTTCCACCTCTGTAAGCCCGGACGTCACTCCTCCTGGGATCTGCCATGAGAATCACTCAGTAGCACGACCCACTGAGCTGCTCTCCGTGGGGAGACTAGGTGAGGGTAAGCTGGAACTTGGCACAGACGCTGGCTCTATGTGGCAGATGCTCAAACACAGCCATCACTGGCAGAATATACCATGGAAACCATAACTACCTCCAACTCTCCCACTTTTAAAAGCCAGTAAGCAAGCCCATAACAAGATTTGCTTGGCTGCACAATTCTTTAAGTTTTTACCATCTTACAAAGGTGTTGTTTCCATCTTTATCAAAATATCATGAGGCTGTATGTTTTCCTAAGGATGTGCAATACCTACCTACATCATACTGGGATTCTCTTACTGCCAATAGCCGGGATACTTAGTTCTAACTGCTCTCAATCCAAAATAGAGCTAAAATATGTTAACTGATCTCACTGCAGAACTTACAGTCATGACTTAATTGGTTTTACATAACCTAAAGCCTCCTACTTACAGACATTTTATATAGGAAGGGTATCAGCCAGGTGGGTGGTGAATGTATTTAATATAGGGTAATTACTAAAGCAAGGGCAGTATAGAGGTTCCTTGATCTGAAAGTATGTGTTAGGAGTTGAACTGTGTCCCCCAAAAAGAGATGTTGAAGTTCTAACCCCTGGTATCTGTATATGTGACCTCATTTGGAAATAGGGTCTTCCCAGTCAGTTTCTTTCCATGATGCTCTAAGCTTCCTGCCACAGGAAACAGATATATTTGTCTTATGAATTATGAAACTCAGGTGTCAAATTTCTGGTAGACCCATATTTCCAAGCTCCTATCCCATTACTTATCCCTCAGATTATCAAGAACACTTAAAAACCAGTTCTATTATATGTCTTTATCCAGGACCAGAGGACTAAGAGCACAAGTCCTACAATGTTTAGAAGAAAGGCAATTTTAGTTCACCGCTGTATTGGCTATGACACAGCTAAAGGATCTAGTTTAAGCCTTCAAGTAAGCATGTAGGAAAAATTTACTTCACTCAAATACTATGCTTTATAAATATTAGATAACTTATTTTCTTAATAAAAATCAAACCAAACTGCATTTGAAAATAGAAGAGATTTACCTTCTAGTTCATGAACTTACTGGGTGTGGCAATACTGGAAGAGAAAAAGAAACCATACTGATACTGTAGTTAAGATTTTGCTTTGCTAGTCAAGCATATTGAATTTTCCAAAATTATATCGGTATTTTTCCTAAATTATTCAAAAACAGTTGACCGTTAACATACTTAAATTGTCTTTAAGAATCAACAAATTATAACATAATTATAAATGGTCAATTGTTTGAATTATTCAGTAATTTGTAGCATATCGAGTGTGTTGAAAAGCTATGTGAAAGCTTAAAGCACCATAGATTTAATATAGATCTTTTCAATGGATATTTTCCTAGATAATTTTAAAGCAATTTTAATGATAGATTCCAAATAAGTATGCCCTTTTGTTTTAGTATTACATTAATGATTCATTCTTTTCTCCCCTCTCCCCTTTAGGGTAATAATTTATATGTAGTTATATAGCAATACCTACAATGACATAAAAGAGTATTCCTACATATGGAGTATTAAGTCCAAATTTATCTTCCAGTAAATGCATATTTGAGACCATAAAACACTTCTTCATCAATCTCATGTCAATGATACTTAGCACCCTAAGCACCATAAAAACATAAAAGGAAAAGGAGAATATCTATGGGTTTAATGGTTAAGCCCAAGTCCCTCTAAAAGTTCTAAAAGTAAATATCTCCTCTCTTAATGGTGCATATAAGACATAATGTTCCAGCTGCTAGAGTATAATTTCCTTAAATGTGGGTAAGAAAGAGAGGGCCAATAAGGGCCAATGACTCAATTTCTCAAGAAACCTGATAACAACAGCCAGGTAATGAATGGCAGCAGTCAAGAACTCAAACTCTGAAAGTCAATAGTTGTGTGTTCAAATCCTAGCTTGCATTGAGCTAGTGGGGCTTAAGGGATATATTCCCACTTTCAAGGTACTTACAAATTAGTTGACAGATAAAGAAGTTCACATGACAATTTATGGAGCAGTGGTTCTCCAAATTATACCAGCCATCCCATCAGTATTTATTATGTTCAAGAAATAAGAGGATGAGGGGAGAACAGGTGGGAGAGGATGAAATAGGGAAGATATTGTGTAATGCTCTATCAGGGTATCTAACCAGGAAATTTAGTCTTGGTCGACCTTTAGGGGACTGACCAAATCCACATTGAAAAACTAACTAAATCATGGGCAACTCCCAAAAGATTTCTGTTCAGGTAGACCAGATGTCACAGGAAAGCTTCATTTTACAGAGAAACCTCCCAGAAAAAGTTTGGGGGAGGAATAATGTAGAAAAGAGGAGATGGTGATGGAATGCCATCTTTGTAACAAGTGGGTTTCTTTGCCAAGAGAGGGGGGAGAATGATAAAAAGGCTGCCAAATTCCTATGCCTAAGTTATTTTAGCACAATTCCAAATGACTTCTCATTCAATTTACATAGTGTGTTTGGCAAAATAAAGTGATCAGGATGGGGAAGATGGAGTATTAGAGACGAAAAAGCACACATTAATTGTGTCACCAGCTCAACAAAAAGGAAATGAATTTATTAGTGCTGACTAATATATTAACAAACTGGAAAGAGTTCCTTTCCCCCTACAGCCTGGGATCAGTGATGTTGATATTAAACACTGCAAGCCATCTCATTTTATGTAGAAGAGTAAAAAAAAAAGGTCATTTTGATTAACAACTCTCTCTATAGCTAATTCCTATTAGAGTGGAATACAAACCTTCCCCAAAAGTAAAGAATTAAGTATTAAACTTAAGGGGGTTGCATACAACTGTTAGCATTATTTTCACTGCAAACCATGGAAAGCATGACTCTTAAAAGGTTATTTGCCATTGCAGAAAACTAAACGTTAACATTTCTTCTCTTCACATACACGGATTGTTTTACGGAGACTTGAAGCACCCAAGCTGACTGAAGCTGAGGCGAAGCTGCCTGATGCCCGGGACGAACGTGAGAGTCCGACGGGTCTGCCAGTTCTGGCCCAGCACCATCAGAGCACAGCCAAATGGGAGGTGATATCATTTCACTTTACAATGAAAAAGCCCTATCACTGGCAGTAGTGGAGCATCACCAAGGTTACTCAATATCAAGTAGCCTGCAGAGATTCTGAACCAACACTAGAGACTTCAGTTGTTCGGTGAATGATAACAAACCTTATCCACAGTACCTTCAATGTAGCATTTTTATGCTGCCCCGGGTGAAATATAGAGGCCACTCAAGTTACTCACTTTATCAGGAATTAAAATAGAATTGCTGAAACAGCAGACTGGCTGCAGACACAAAAACAAAACAAAAAGCCTTTTGTTTAAACACTCTATAGTGCTTTGTTAAGACCTGGACCTTTAAATGACTGTCTTTGCTATTCTGTCTTTTGTGT
>NW_006300032.1:2263473-2270144 GCF_000327345.1 Myotis davidii | reverse complement strand
GGGGGGAGACATGTCTCTTTACCTCCTGTGAAAGCAATGAGTGTTCACCTTTCCTTTGCTCTTGCACCTGACTTCCTCTCACAGGTTACTAACTCCTCTTTCAGGGCTACCATGCTCAGAGCGGTTAGTGTTACCAAAAATGTGGTGAGCCATCAAACCAAAAGAATTCAACTGCCCCTTGGTATAGCTTTTCCAACCCATCAATTCCTTATTTTTGTCTTTGCTCTTCTCTTTTCTCAACAGAGAATTTAATCCATTGTTTCATCTGGTTGGGCAACTTTCCCTAAGGATATAAATTCCAAAAGAAATACCTATATTTCTTAAAGTATTTGATAGCATTACCATTTGTCTTTGAAAGGTCAACCTAATTAAACTCACAAGCACTGAACTGAGAGCACCAAATGAAAGCCATCCTTCTCATCAAAGAACTAGCATATAGCTTCCATCAAGCCTCCAATACAACCTAACGAACAACTTCAACATTCTCTTGCTGCATCTCAAGAAGCGCTTTCTCCAATTCTGTGGAGGAGACAGAGGGTGAAACCTGACCTCTGCCTGCCTCTGAGCTCACTGCCTACCACATCCTCAGGGAACATCCTCCCATTCTCTGTTTGTATCTGAAATCTCCCCTCCTGATGGCGCCTTTACAACAGTGTTCTAATTGGCTCCGGTTTTTAAAGCAAGCAATAATATCACCTCGACCCTGCCACCTCAAACTACCCCCTTTCTCTTTGCTTTGACAGCTTTTACTTTATTTCTTAAAAATTATTTGCATTCTTTTTTTGCTTATAAAAATAATTCTTTGTCTCATGAAAGCTGGCTTCTTCAATCCAAAGACTTCCTTGAAACCGCTCTCTTGAACGGCACCAATGGCCATGTAATGAGTTCAGTGGCCTCTATTCAGACCCTCTCCCCATCCGTGAGCACCATGATAACTGCCCAATCCTCATTTCCTCTCTTCTTCCCCAACTACTTTTACCAGCTTCTTCCCAACCCCTAAAATAACCAGGCTCAACGCCTCACCCTCTCCAGCCCTAATCTCACCCCCACATTTCACCAGTTGTAATGTGGCTTTGGCTCTCATCTCTCCCGAGTTCTGGACGACATCCCCAGGACCTGCACAAACCCAACAGTGTTTATAGAACGAAGCACGCACTGGACTGTGTGCTGGGGCCGTGCAAATGGCAAGCAAAGGTCCTGCTCCCAAGGATCTTGCTATCAGATGGAAAGATAAACATGTAAACACAATCACGTAGCTTCGTTTAATGGAGGGGTATAATGTTCCGTGGGAATGTGTGCAAAAGTGTAGATGGCATCCATCCAGGGTCTGCCCTGGGAAGTCCAGGAAAGCTCTGTGGGAACCAGGGCACCCGCCAGGTTCTTCAAGGAGGAACAGGAGTTGGATAGGTGTGAGAGGTTGTGGGTCAGAGGGAAAAGGAATGGACTGGAGCGCGCAGTGAAGAGAAAGTGCAGACAAGACAAGCTAGCATTCCAATTGGACCTTATCTTTATCTGTGAAGGCATGAGGCAAAGAACCTGGGTGGAGGAGGGAGAGAAGCATGGGGATGGGGCGGGGGCGGGGGGACAGGAAGGGTGAATTGGCAGGTGAAGTTAGACTAACGGGCCAGGTCAGAAAAGCTGCCAGGTGCTGAGGAAGTTAGGTTTTATCCTGTCAGTGATGAGGAGCTGATGAAGAATTTAACAAAGGAGAGGTATAATCAGATTTACGTTTTAAGGACAACACCCAGGGACAAGGGTGAGACTCAATGATGCCACCATCAACCTTGTACGTGAGTGACTCATACATCTATCTTATCTCCCTGGCTAGCTTCAAGCTTCCACAGAAAGCAGTGACGTCATTCATCTTTGACTCACCTACAATATCCAGCCCAGTGCCGTCATTGTAGGAGCCACTGAGAAAATTTTTATGTCAACAAACTTAGATTTTAGACAACCCAATTTATCAGGACTTATGCTCAGCACTAAATTATATTTTTGTGTCAAATAAACTTCACACATAGCAGTTAAGTACGGAGAGGCCCATCAGAATTTCAGAGCTTAGACAGAAACGTGGAGACCATAACTTGTTTTGCAGAAGAGGAGGCAAGTATAAAAGTGGGACGTGATTTTCCAACGTCCCACAGGCTCCTGGCAGCACTGGAATCAGCATTCTGGCCTCCGATTGCATCTTCTGGACCAGGTCATAACAACAGAACACGGTGTCCATGCTGCTGGTTTAGAAAGACGAGACGCTGTATTTCCTGCCTCATTCAGTGGCTTTTCCGGAATAACTCACCCCCATCACCACCACCCCCCCCCCACATTCCCTATTTTAGGCCTATCTTCGTTTAAACTAGAAAATAACTTAAAATTCTACATGAATGAATATAAGTAATTTAATGTTTTTTACTTACAAAACATTTAAAAGAATCTACCCTTAACCAGTGGTATTTCACCTTCATCTTTTACAAATCAATTTTACTAACGGATTCTTCAGAAAGAATGTTAAGTAATGAACTAGGCAAAGAGTAAACTCTGCTGTAAGGGCTAAGTCATTGGTGTATTTAATATTGCCAAACCCTTATTTTCTTTTACTTGTCCCTTCTATAACCAGTGGCTTTTTTTTAATCCATTCAGTTACCAATGACCTATCATAACCCTAAAAATAAAGCATTAAATGCCATTAAGCTGAAACATGGTTATAGATATTAATGTCAGACAGGATGTCTTATGATGAAGCTTCCTTTCTTTATTTCTCTTAAATTTATTTGAGTTTTAATGAAATCGGGAATGAGTTAAGCAACTGTGAAGCCATCGCCTTCAGGCATCCATGAGCTAGTTTGCATTCCCTGTTAATTAGCTAAGGAAACCCAATCTTCCTTGGGCCTTTAGATTCCCAGAGGGAGCCCTGTCTCTATAACCCTTTTGAAAGCTGAGAGCAGCTGAAGAGGCATCCAAGGGATGGGCCCTCAGGGTCTGAGGTCACAACAGGCCAGCATGGGCTGAGGCTAGAAGCCTGATTTGAGTCCTCCATGGTCATCTATAAACTGCACAGTGGCTGTAAACTAACCCTGTGGCTTCTATGGCCTTGGTTTACTCACCTACAAAAGGAAAAGGGGATTTATTGATGAGAGGCCCTGGGAGCCCTCTTCCAGCTCTAGCATTCCAGGCATCTTCCAGGGGCTGACGGTGATGGGGAGAAAGGCACCTTGCTCATGTGGCCGAAATAACCTCAGTGTTAACTGCCTGTGGCTGTCACTATCATCTGGCTGTGGCCCTGTTTTCTTCCCTCCCTCCTCCCCACAGCATGTCTCTGGAGTATAATGGGTGGGAGAGAAAGCACCAGCTAAATCATGACAGCCATTTGGGAATGAGGGCTGAAAGGTATAAAAATTTTACCCGTATTCCATTGCACTTAAATTAAAATGCATCCCTCCTTACCTCCACAAACTGCTTGCACTTTGAAGTATTTTACACAAAAAGTTCATTTCATTCCCATGTAAGCAGATATTATGATCCCAAGTTTACAGATGAGAAAAGCTCAAATGGTTGCAAGAACAAAGTCAAAATTAAACTCAAATCACATATCCCTACTACACAACAGAGTCAGGATCTGAACTTGGATATGACTCATGCACTTTTTTGTTGTTGTCAATCCTCACCGGATTTGCTTTATAATTTATCTCTTAAGCTGTACATGTTTTATGTATTTGTCTGCGCTATGTCATATTTTTTTTAAGTGACAAGGGAAAAAAATAGAGGAAGAATTCAATGTTGTTAGCACAAGGTGGGCAAGGCAGCTGTTCCTCTTGAGTGTGTGAAGTGGTGAGCAGATGTATCTTCCAGGAGAGCGCCTCTCAGTCAACAGCCACAGGCACAGAAAGGCTTCCCCCAGACAGTCCTGCACCCAGTGCCACGGGTCCCCCAAGAGGAGTATCTACAGCCCAAACCACAGGGGCCTGGGAGAACCAGGGACCCATGTGCCCAAGGCATCCAGGTAATTCAGCCAGGGCTCCTCATCAAACCCAGAACAGAAGTACTGGTCTGAGTCAAAGGGAACTAGGACCCTTCTTTAACAATGAAGGGCAGATGCAGTGACCCTTAGGTAAAGCCTGCGTGTCAGGAACTGTCAGAGAAACCTAGCTAACACTGCCTGGAGACCTAGTCCATCATTTTTTAAATATGTTTTTATTAATTTTTAGAGAGAGTGAAAGGGAGAGGGAGAGAGAGAAACATTGGTAAGAAACACTAATCGGTTGCCTCCTGCGCACCCCTTACTGGGGAGAGAGCCCACAACCTGGGCATGTGCCCTGACTGGGAATTGAACTGGCGACCTCTTGGTGCATGGGATGATGCTCAATCCACTGAGCAACACCGTCTGGGCGTTGTCCATCATTTTAAGAAAGGTGTACCATTTTCTAATGTTGAACAGGTTATGGTGCATGCACACACGTGCGCGCACACACACACGACTGTTTTTAATAACTTGAAACACAGAGTCATTTCTTCACATTGTAAACCCTCAACTCCTATATCTCTTGATATGATGAATGTAACCCTCTGGCTTTGAGTTAACACAGGCCAGACTCAACATTCCTCCCTGTGCTCACACTTCCAATTCTAGAATCACAGAGGAGGCTGACCTGCTAAAATGGATTTTCTCAGGAAAGAGAGCTGTGACTAAAGAACGTTTCTGATACCAGCAACAGATGCTCTAGGAACTAATTCAGGCAGGAGTGTACACAGATACAGTAACTAAACTGCCTGTTACACATACTGTGAGAAAGTATGTTTACCTCTCTCCCAAGTTGGGCTTTTTGGGGATGGAGTCTTAAAAATAACATGGCTTTATGTCAGCCTTTAATATGCTCTTAATTTTCAAATGAGGTCTGCAAGTGTAAGAAATTAAACCTGAACCTTTCACTGAGCCTAGTATGGCCACCCTTTCCCCTCAAGTACCCTTTCCCCACTTAATTGTGGCCCTTTTAGTGAAACTAAAAAGTATCCAGATTAAAAACCCAGTTAGGCAAAGGTTGCTCATCACCTCAGCTAACTCTGTAGAAGTTCATGAAGGGTTCAAATAACTGTGGAGATTAAAAGGGTAGAATTCTTCCAGAAATTCAGTAAAAAGCTGAGTGAATTCTTTATGGATAATGGGATCCATTTTCTGAAATTCACTATTCATTTCTAGCCAGATGTCCTACTGAACCAATGATCAAAATACTGTTTCTACAACCCGGTACAGCAGGTCCTCCATTAGCGTTCAGCAACGTCTCATTATAATGTTTATGACATATTGCAGGAAAGTAACTCTTGTTTGCAACAACTAGCCTATAAAATTGGTGTCATTAGGTGTCATTTTCCTGTAGTGTCAAGTGAGAACTTACTGTATCTGTTTATCTCTAGTAACAAATAAATCAACAAAACCAAAGCATTTGGCCAACAAATTCTACCAAATTCTCCAGAGACTAGCCAACAATAAATACTAAAGATCTCTGCTCTATTTGGACCAGAATAGAGATAAACTGCTCATGGACAACATGTGCTCTGGGCATTCTGCAGACCATTTAAATGCCATGGAAACCCCTCTCCTCTCCAATGGGGGAGTGAGAAAGTGGGGGAGGGGTCCCCCAATGCCATACAGCACCTCAGACATATCTCCAGTACACTGCTGTCTGTTCACTTCAGTCTTGACACAAGACAGCAAGAGAAGCTCTTCAAAGTTAAAGACTCACGAACTGTTATCTATTCATTTAAAAACTCCTGTCATAGGAGACCACTGATGCTCAAATACTTAGTAAATTGTGTCTATTATTTGCCCAGATGTCCTAACTCAAACTTAGTTTTTTAATAACATTTTCAGTAAACCTGTGCCTTCCTCAATCATTCTACTGACCATAAGCATTTCTGTATTACTTTAATAATAAACACTTAGTACCCACTGTCTCACTGCCCTCTTTATTTTATGATCCTCAAGAGGAGAGCTGAGTTCCCCATAAAAACTGACACAATAGTTCATACAATGAGCACTTAATGACTGAAACAGCAACTGCCTGTTTGACCCTTTTCGGTCCAACCTCGAGGCTGACTCGACAGACCAGGCACTAGGAGCAGGTCCAACGTTGAGCAATAAGAACATTAAAAAGTTCAACATTCAATCCCGTCAATTAATTTGGACCAGACTGTTTGAATTCCAAAAATAACATTGGACTGCAAAGGATTAACATTAAAGAGTAGTATGACTTCCTTAAAATTATGGTCAAGGTCATAGTAAGAATAGAAGGAAGAAAATAGATTACTCATTAGCTACCTCTAGATTTTTAAGCAAAGAACGTGGAGGTCAAATTAACTTACCGTATTTGCCGGCGTATAAGACGATTTTTTGGCCCTGAAAAATATGCCTCCAAGTGGGGAGTCGTCTTATACGCCAGGTACACTTCAGATAGACTGCCCATAGTGCTTGCCCCGTGCCATAGTGGCCTCCCGATGCCCGCCCACTTCATTCCACATACAGTTCAGGCATCAGCAGCTCTGCTGGGTGTATGCTCGGCTGTTATGCGATTTTGCTGTTATGCGATTTTACCACACTCGCAAAATCGCACACAGCCGACCATACACCCAGTATGATAGCGCAAAATCGCGAATCGCGATACCATACTGGGTGTATGGTT
>NW_006300032.1:2256590-2263317 GCF_000327345.1 Myotis davidii | reverse complement strand
TCTTCTATCATTGACAGTCCCTCTAGGTTGTGGGCTGCTTGCCTGTGTTCCTGAGAAGCATCTACGGTACCAGTCTATAGAGTGTGTTTTCTTTAGTGAATTACCGGTATGTTTACCGGTAATAAACTTGCACTGTTTTATGTATATGTTTGATTACATACAGCCTTGTGACAGTTTTCCTGCATGTCATAAGCATTTGAATATAAATTAAAATGTTAAAATCAAATCTGATATTGTTTTACCTTTTATTTGGTGTGTGGAAGGTGTGCGGAAGAGGGGGTAGTCTTATACGGCGAGTATATAACAAACTCTGTATTTTGAGTGGAAATGTTAGGGGGTCGTCTTATACGCCGGCAAATACGGTAGACTAATAACTTTATATAACACTAGGGGCCCTGTGCACGAATTCATGCACCTTGAAAGGAACTGTGGGCCGTGAGGCTGTGGCGGGCACAGAGGTGGGTCTTGGCCCATCCTCCATACCCCAGCCCGGCCCCTCCTGCTGCAGCCTTGGGCCCCTGTCTGCCAGCAGCCTCACTCCTGCCGCTGCTGTTCCCATGCACTGACGGTGCTAGCCCCGCTCACATCCACTGACAGCATGGAGCAGCAGGTATGCCATCAGTGGGTGGGAGCAGTGGCTGCTGCCCCAATCACCCCTCAGGAACAGGGGGAGGTGGAGAAGCCCTCAGGGGCAATCAGGGCTGGCAGCCGCAGCTCGTACCCGCTGATGGCACCAAGTGAATGGGACTAGCGCCGGGCACCGGCAGCAGGTGCGAGCAGGGCCGGCGCTGGCAATAGGTGTGAGCGGCAGCTCTGGAGCCAACAGAAGGTGTGAGCAAGGCCAACGCCGACAGCAGGTACGAGCTCCAGGCGGGATCGCGGCGTGTGGGAACAAAAAATTTTCAGTAACCACTAGAGGCTCACCCCGATGACAGCAACCAGAGCCCTGCCTTGGTCTGGTGCCCCCGCTCACCTGCTCCACTATCCCACCATGGCCAACGCCCACCATGTCCCGCATACGCCCCCTGGTGGTCAGCACACATCATAGTGACCGGTTGTTCGGTTGTTCCACCGTTCAGTCTATTTGCATATTAGCCTTTTATTATGTACGATCATACCTTAATAGTATCATATATTCAGGGGCTGTATTTTTTCTTTGTAATCCTCAGTGATAATGAGGCAGTAAGTACTCTGCACTCATTTTCTGTTTATCTCAGGCTGCTAACTTGGTGATGGGAAAGTGGTACCTGAAGTCCTGTACATGTGATTAAAAGTAAATAAATGAAGAAAACAGAACTCAGATGCTCTTTCTTATTTCATCTTTGCCAACCACTGTTCTTAAAGTTATTATTTATCTACAACGTCTTAAGGAGTATTTAAATATAGACTTTAAAAGTTCAGCTTGGTTGGAGCATCATCCCACACACCAAAATTTTGCAGGTTTGATTCCAGCCAGGTTACATACCCGGATTGAGGGTCCGATCCCTGTTTGGGGCATGTATGAGAGGCAACCAATCACTGTTTCTCTTTCACATCAATGTTTCTTTTTCTCTTTCTCTCTTTCTCTCTCTCTCCTCTCTCTCTCTCTCTCTCTCTCTCTCTCTCTCTCTCTCTCTCTCTCTCTCTCTCTCTCTCTCTCTCTCTCTCTCTCTCTCTCTCTCTCTCTCTCTCTCTCTCTCTCTCTCCATTAAGAAAAGTTTGTCCTCTGGTAAGGATTTTTTTAAAAAGTTGAACTCTAACAATTTTCCAAAGTTATTGACTATATTAATGGTAAATCCCTTCAATGAATCATTTTAGGGCATTAAAGCAATTATTAAAGCATTTATCTTTTCAAAATTAAATCCACATATAAGCAAAATCAGTGGTGATGACATTTCATTTGAATCTACTGAATAGTCAAAAAGAAAAGAAAAATCTAGATGTTTAATTTTCTAAGGGAAGGACAGAGAAGCTCTGAGCTGGTACTTGAAAATACACAGAAGAGGCAGGGAAGCACAGTTTCCTGGAGAGTGTTCAAAAAAAGCTGGGCCTGAATATTCCAACTCACACTTGCCCTTCTGAAAGCATTCTCCACAGGCAGGTGGGCAGAGAAGAGGAACTTAACAATGGCCCTGCATCAGGGGCTGGTCCTGGGCACAGTACCATTTAATCCTCATACTCATTATTTGGGAGGAAGGTAAGCCAGAAGTAGACAGGCTCCTTGTCAAAATTTATGAAAGACAATGACTAGGAACAGAAAGGATCTAGAAGAAACTGTGGCTGGATTTAGGTGTATTACGCAACCAACACCAAGGAAGGCAAAAGTCAAGGTACAACTCCAAGGCCACACAGAGGAGCCTGACTAATGCCATTTTTTTCCTTTAGGCTTGCAGTCACTAAGTATATGAGAAAAGGAAGCCAATAATGTCCATTTCTGGACAGCTGAATGCCAAGAGTGTAAGACATAGATAGAGTAATAAGATACATAGGAGATCATCTAAGTTTCTTTAATCTAAAGGATTAAAGGAACAAAACAGGGCTCTGATCTATGGTCTACATCAAGGGTCCTCAAACTTTTTAAACAGGGGGCCAGTTCACTGTCCCTTAGACCGTTGGAGGGCCGGACTATATTTAAAAAAAAAACTATGGCCAAAACCGGTTTGGCTCAGTGGATAGAGTGTCGGCCTGCGGACTGAAAGGTTCCAGGTTCGATTCCAGTCAAGGGCATGTACCTGGGTTGCGAGCACATCCCCAGTAGGAGTTGTGCAGGAGGCAGCTGATCGATGTTTCTCTCTCATCGATGTTTCTAACTCTCTATCTCTCTCCCTTCCTCTCTGTAAAAAATCAATAAAATATATTTAAAAACAAAACAAAACAAAAAACTATGAACAAATTCCTATGCACACTGCACATATCTTATTTTGAAGTAAAAAAACAAAACGGGAACAAATACAATATTTGTATTTGCATGTGGACCGCGGGCCGTAGTTTGAGGACCCCTGGTCTACATAGTTCTGTTCAGAATTCCAAATCTACTGTGAGTCCTTTGATAGCTATTCCTTCTCACTCTAAGCAGAAATTATCCGCCTTCTCTAGCTCCCGTATGGCCCATCTCGAGTATTTTTCACATTGTGATTTGCACTGTAAGTAAAAGTATAAGTTCCTTGAGAGCCAAGACCCTGACTTTGTATTCTTCGCTTCCACCAGAATAACAGATTTCTAACAAATGGTTGTTCAAGGCAATCGAGTGAATCGAATATGAGCCCTGCAGCCTGAGACTGTCCAAGTTTAAGTCCTAATTCTACCACTAACTTTGAGATGGTGGGAAAGTTTCTAATCTTTGTGTCTCCATTTTTTTTTTTCATATTCAAACTGGCACAGTAATTATTGTGAGGATTAAATGAGATAATACTTGTAATGGGCTTAGACTGGTACTTGGCATATACTTAAGTGTTGAATGAATGTTGCCTAGTAATTAGTAGTCATGGTAACAGCACATTAACAAGTGAATTAATAAATGACCGATATACATGAAAAAATTATCATAAAAATTAGAGGGGGTCCTGATGCTGGGTTTTCCTGGAATCAATGACAGTATTTCTCCCAGGTTTAAATCTTTCACAAAAAGATAAAATACAGGACATTCTGTTAAATTAAATTTTAGATAAACAACAGAATTTTTTTAGTATAATTTTGTCCTAAAATTGCATGGTAAGAGAAAACTGGTAAACCAGCATCTAGTAGAATAAGAACATTGGCTTGCTGTTTTTAAAAAAGTTTCTAAATCTTAAAAGTTACTCCCTTGCTCTGTTAAAGAACTTCCTTCTTTACCACCTTTAGGAAGGCCTCTTCGTCACACAGTCACACCCCTTACCACCAACACTAAGTTGAAGTGAAAATGAGAATTTTAAACTACATATAGGAAGACACTTTTTCTGTATCCTTCCTCTTCCTAAAGTCAATAAAAACATATTTAAAAAATAAATAAACTGGTGTGGATTCTTTGAGGACATATCTGTGAGAGGCAGGTTTCTACAGAATCCAGAACATATTAGGCACACAGGTTGAGAGTATTATGACATCTCACACATACTCTATGTTCATTATAAAAAGGTCTTTTACAAATAACATCAAACTTATGCTTTCAATTCTATTGAACAAGCTTGCAGCTGGGATCTTACCCCTCAGCACTGATTTGAGGTTGAGCTTGGCTTGGCGGTGCAGGTCTTCCACGCAGGGGGGCCTCGTGGTGGGAAGGAACACGTTCTCTTGCTGGTGCCAGGGAGCAGTGTAGTGGACTGTCCATCTGTTCTCCTCATCTAGGTTGGAAACCGCTGTAGAAAGAGAGTTACAATCAACCCAGCTGTCAAATTAAGTTTCACTGGCTCTACATGCACTGCATCAAGATGGGTTCTTGGTGCCCAACACATCCCTGGGTTAAGGGCCAGCGAGAGGGAAATGGAGCAAATTCTAAGTTAGACTCCAGGGGTCCTTCCCACAGTGTTCGTCTCTAAAGGAACTGGTGAAACTGTCCATCATGTTTTGGTAGAACTGTTTACTCAATTAATTGCTTCCTAGCATTTTAGACCCTCCATCTAAGCCGACGTTAGAAAATGACTGACAGAACGGATAGAGACCTCCAATTCCTACCTAAGTCCACCATGACAGGCATCTGCTATTCAATTATACAGAGCAATTGCTCAGTAAACGTTAGAGTATCAGAAGAGAAACAAATTTCCTACTGAGAAGTTGAGACAAAATATTTCCTCCCTTAAGCATTATTTTAAAACACCAGTTATAAACTCAATTGAATTTAAAAATTAAGCATAAGCAGTCAATGTAATTCATTTAAATAGCATATTTAATAGTAGAAATCAATTTGTGCTACAAAATTTTCTTTGTATTTCTTGCTTTCATGAAATACTTTTATATTAAAATGTTTTTTCAAGTTCCATGTAATTTACTTTTCCCAACACAATCCAATTCAACTGAATTTTTCCAGCATAAAAGAGATTAAAGCCCTAGCCAGCTTGGCTCAGTGGACAGAGCGTCAGCCTGCGGACTGAAGGGTCCCAGGTTTGATTCCGGCCAAGAGCACATGCCTGGGCTGCGGGCTCGATCCCCAGTGGGGATGTGCAGGAGGCAGCTGATCAATGATTCTATCATCATTGATGTTTCTATATCTCTCTCCTCCCTTCCTCTCTGAAATCAATAAAGAAATGTATTTTTAAAAAAGAGAGATTAAAATATTAGGAGGGGGAATGATAGGTAATCATGAGAGAATGCTAAATCTCTACAATAATTTTTCTTTATTCCCCCCTAGGGCTTGAGACCTCTTTGTCTATTTCACTTTCCCCGACAACACAACCTAAAATAGCATACCAGTGGAGCACCAAACAAATTCACCAACAATTTTTATAAAGGTTTTTAGAGAGAAGGTGAGGAAGAGAGAAAAACATCAATATGAGCGTGAAACATAGACTGGCTGCCTCCTGCATGCCCCCCACCAGGGATCAAGCCAGCAACCCTTTGATGCACACGGGACGCCACCCAACCAACTGAGCCACACCAGCCAGAGAGCATTAAAAATTTTAAGTACTTTCCATATATCTGCCACCACAAGCCAAGCATAGAATAAACCAGAGAAGTACAAGAGAAAAACCCTGTGCTGAGTCATCTGCAGGTGGTGACAAGTATGACACCTGTAAAATCAGCAGATACTAGAATCGTGAGGCAGGGGCAAGTCTTCCCTAAGCCTGACCGATGCTACAGAGTGCACACTGGGCACACCCACATCTCTGGTAACTAAACCATAAAACCGATTCTCAAAATAAAATGAGCAGGCATGCATGAACTATTCAACTTTCTATTTGAACATATTTAAAGTTAACACAGTGGACCCCATAGCACAGCTACTACATCTATATATTAAAAAAAGAGGAAATATGCAAATTAGGCCAGGACGCTGTAACAGGTCATGAACAGACAGGAGGGGGTTGCATGTACAGGTGAAGCCTGGAGCCGAAAGGGAGACAGAGACAGGGGGCTGGGAGCCCCGGGTGCCCCCCACCCCCACCCACAGAGCCAGAGCAGACACGGATAGGGACAGGGGGGCCGGCCTGCAGCCTCCCTGGCCGACCGCAGTCCCAGAGAAGAGACAGTGGGGCCAACTCCCGCGGAAACAGCACGGCTCCTGGCGGCGCACTGCGGTTCCTACTGGCTCCCTTGGAAGTGGTGGGCAGCCTACTGCATGCAATATCTCTCAATGGGCTACTAGTCCTATCTAATAAAAGAGAAACCTGGTAATTGGCAATACATCCGCTACCCTTCCCATTGGCTAATCAGGGAGATATGCAAATTAACTGCCAGCCAAGATGGCGGCTTGAAGCTAACATGAGATTTGCTTGCTTCAGTGACGGAGGAAACCAATGTTCCCCGCCTGCCTTGCTGGCCTCTGAGCTTGCAGTTTGAAACATTGTTACAAATATAGAGGCTAAACAAAACCCCAGAAACCTGCTTTCAGCCAGCCGGGATCTCAGAGCTGGAGTTGATACAGTGTTTCGATTACAGAACCCAAACAAACCAGATACCTGTTTTCAGCATCAGAGGCCTCCAAGCTGGAGCCAGAGCTAAAGCTGGCCCAGAATAAAAAAAGAAAAAGAAAAAAAGGAGCGGTTGGGAGCTTCAGTCACCCCCAGCCTGAAAACAGCCCTCAGCCCCTCACCCAGACTGGCCAGGCACCCCAGTG
>NW_006300032.1:2231970-2256265 GCF_000327345.1 Myotis davidii | reverse complement strand
GCCGCAACCCCCCAATCAGCCCTACCCTGAGCGTGACTGAGGGTGGCATTGCAATCTCCCGATCCGCCCTGCTCTGTGCATGACAGGGGCGGCACACCAACTCCCCAGTCGGCCCTGCTCTGCCCCCGACCAGGGACTGCACCTAGGGATTGGGCCTGCCCTCTGCCACCCGGGAGCAGGCCTAAGCCAGCAGGTCGTTATCTCCCGAGGGGTCCCAGACTGCGAGAGGGCACAGGCCGGGCTGAGGGACCCACCTCCCCCCCGAGTGCACAAATTTTTGTGCACTGGGCCTCTAGTCTATTATAAAGATCAAGTGAACTATAATATGTAAAGTCTTAGCTCACAGAATAACTCATGTAAAGCCTGGGTGAGGCAGAAACAGTGAAATTACCCCGAATGAGCCCCTGACTTGTAGCACCATCACTAAGGAGGAAGTTGTCCTTCCTCAGCACCCCCAGGAACCGAGCCACGGGTTAGCTCTCCCCTCACCTTCTCTGCAGCTACTAAATTCTACCAGCCTTGCTCCCAAATAGTTCATTTCCTAAGTGATCCCACTTCTCCATCAACTGCTAAGTGAGAAAATAAACACTGAGACCTAGACATCAAGTTATAAATGGAAATGTCCCGTGTGTTCTGCTTTTAGTGTTTGACAGAGAAGCATGTACATTAGGCACTGGGGATTCACGTAACCTCTCGTTGAACAAATGTTTTGCATGGTGCATATAGCTCTCAATCTTAATACAGAACATCCACGAGGTCTAAGCTCTTACATATCTGATAATCTTGAACAGTCTGTAATTTGCCGTATGGGCCCCAAAGAGGAGCCCTAGTCAATTACAATGCTTTGTGCTCATGTCTATGTATTTGAAAGACTGAATTACCCAGTATCATAGCTGGAAAACACTGAAAATGGAAACTCTTCCTATTTGCCAATTACAAATCAAATCCAAGTAATGCTACTCGAGTCTATGCAACCACACCATTAGCCCCCCTGCACAGCAACCAACTGGCTCCTGGGAAAGGGCTGTGGTCTCTTCCCTGGTTTTCTCATTCTTGCGGGGGCAGATTTCAGTCAGTCCATCCAAAGACAGCCTTCCAGGGGCAGAGCTGCAGACAGCAAACCCAGGGTGCAGCTCTTTGTTGCTTCCTCCAAAGTTTTTCTTTACCAATGGCTCCTACCCTTGAACATTTATCCAGTTTCAATCACTGGTCCCAAAACTAAAGCTAATCAACCAGTAACTATGTAAAAATAAAACCATGTATGTGTGAAAATTATACTTTTCCAGAGAATGAAGAAGCACCTGGCTTAAAGAAATTTAAACTAATGGTGAGTGAACAATGAAGCCACACCACGAAGGCTGCGTACTTTACAATGGCTGACCGGTCTAGACAGAGTTTGTGCTCCAGTTCTGAAACACAAAACAGAGAGTGCCAGGGGCTTTAGCGGATCATCACCACCAAAAATATGTGACACCTGACACAGAGGTTCCCTGCACAGTCAGCCAAAGAATGAAAAAAACATACAGCAGGGTGGACATCAAGTAAACACAAGGTCCTTCCCTCCACCTTCTTCAAAGGGCTGCTTTTGAGAGCACAAAAGCAGTGAATTCACCGGAAACCTGAGCCACAAATAAGTAAGGCATGCTGAGATCACATAATTCTGCCCGAGAGCCCCCAAAGTCAGAGGTATTTGAACAACCTGCTTTAGAATGGAGTTTAACTTGTGTCAATTATGCTCTTTCACACTCTAATTCCACCACTCCAAAGGAGGAAATAGTACATCACACACACACACACACACACACACTGCCACGGTGGGGAGAAAAGAAACTACTTACTTTTCTTCTTAAATAGCTTAATGAAAGACTTGATCTTTGCATTAATGAAGACCACCATCTCCAGGATGCCTACATAGGGCTTAGAAATCTAAGTCCCATTCAAAGCTCAGTCCAGCAGGCAGGTGGCAAGCTGCATCCCTTCGCTCCGATTCACTTCTTGCTCTGTTCTCCTATCGTTAGACATCTGCCCAGGCTGATGTAACTTGGAGGTTGAGCTTATTGTCAGGCAGTTACAAACCATTAACAGTCCTTGAACCTGAAAATCTCCCACTGAAACCTAATCTTCAGGGCTGAGAGCCTCCAGTGACAACATGTGCAGAAAGAGAAAGCCAATCAGTTCTCATTTGCATGATAGCCACAGCAGTCTTTCTGCCTCTGGGCTCATTTATTCCGTTTTCTCTCCAGCAGATCAGAAGTTTCTCCTCTCCCGGAGTCCAGAGAGTAGTGCAGCTTGCCTCTGCGGAGGTCAAGGTGAAGCACATGTGCTCCCCACTTTCACTAGGCCCCGAAGAACGTCCAGATCTGTTTACTGGAGCCAGGTCTGTGTTGATTCTTTGACTCTCCAGTTAATTCAGGCCTGGGAACTGATTTAAGGAGAAAAAGAGCCAAACTATTGTTTCCCCAGCCACGCCCCCCCCGGCTCTGCCTGCCATGCCAATGCAGTAAAGCTTTACAACAGAATCTCCACTGAGCTGTAAGTGATGACTTGGTTGCATTTTCCTGCAAATTAGTACGCCCAGTCTTCTCACCCAGTTGTGGGTTTTTTTAGCCAGTGATTGAGAACCAGCACTGTAATTGTTCCAGTTTGCTCTTACTTGCATTTAGCTCTCACAACTCCCTCCTTCCCAAAAACCCAGCTTACCCACTCCAAAGAAGAAATTAGATGGAGTACCTTAATCATTAAGAAAATAAAATGAAATAAAGTACCCTAATCATTTAAATCTGTATTTTGAATTTAATTACCATCTAAGCTCCTGGCTAAAAAGTTAGACACACACACACACACACACACACACACACGCTCCCGGTGGGGAAGAAGAGGAATAATTTCAAAGAAACATTGTTTGGGTTTCTCTTTAACATGAATATAATAGTATACTTCGTGTTCTGGTTCTTTTGTCCATTCCCACTAACCTCAGAGAGCTGGGGAAACACAAATCAAGAAGAGTTAGAAAAGGGGTATTAGCAGGATCCAGAAAAATATATCCTGGGGTAAAGGAACAGAAACAAAAAAGAAAAGAATACAGATCAGGAAATACTATGAAAAAGAACAAAGAAAAAATAATGCTCCTCACATCTCTCCCAATTCTACTTTATGGCAAAGCAGTCTTGGAAACACGTTGGATAACCCTCTTAGTTCATAGCCTCAGGCCAGACTTATAACTGAATGGAGAAATGTAATAACCCACTAATTCAAAACATTTAGTTATAACAAAACTCTTAGTCAAAGAATAAAACTTATGTAAGGGGCTCCCTCTAGGGAAAGCTTTGGAATAATTCCTCTGCAAATCTTTCCCCTCATTCATCTTATTTTGAACAACAAAAGCAAAGCAAACAACAAAAAATAAAACAAATTATTATCATATTAGCATACATATTATTACAGATTTCCAAATTGTGTTCTTTAATCCTACACAAAGCTTTACTTACAAGCAATTACATGGCCAGATGGCAAATAAGAAACAAATGAGATGGTGAGTTAAATTATATAGCTGCCTTCAACTAGCGAGCAAAGTTCCCCTGAGGAAAACGAATTCATAAGCAGCAGTGACCTTGCTCAAGAGCTGCCTCTCAACCTCATCGCAGTGGAGACAGTCCTATTCACAGCCCACACGCTGACTGTCACTACCATACTTGCAATGGAAAACAGCATGTAACTTTTCACGTAGACAACCACGGCATCCGAACACTGATTCATGCACTAAAAGGGTAAATACTGAGCACATGCCAAGCTCCACTTATTTGGGATACATCAGTGAAATCCCTGCCCTCATGCAGCTTACTTATTTGACAGCGAGGAGCCCAGCGAGCGATTTGAAACCGCATGGCCCTGCCTCCCTCTCCAGATCAGGCCCTCCCTCAGTGCAGGCGTGCTGAGGCCTCTGCTGCTCTGCCCCCAACGCTGCGCGCGCAACCTCCTCCTGTCCGGTGGACCCGTTATGGTGTCCTGGTTAATGAGCATATTTCTCTATTTTATGTGTGTGTGTGTGTGTGTGTGTGTGTCACACACACACATACTACGATTACAGGGCACATTAGAAGATGGTAAGAGCAATGGACAAAAGAAAAAGTTGACTAGGATGGAAGGAGTTCTGGGGACGAGCAGGTGGCAGCATTAAATGGAAGTCAGGGTAGACCTCACTGTAAAGGTGAGACTTGGGTGAAAAGTTTAAGGAGGCAATGGCAATAAAACAAACATCTGTAGTGAATCTCACCTGCTCTCATTTTAAAGAGGAAGGCCTATTCACTGGGTAATGAGACTTTTCCAATCCATCAGGACTAGTCAGAGAAGTGCTCTCAGAAAATGAACAGTAGTAAAGAGCCATGCATGGAGTCCTTTCCTTCCTCACTCAATGTTAGGCTTGTTATTACATGGCCACAGCTGTGTAAAGACAGGGCCACCATTCGGTTACACATGGGTCAGTGGGAGTCCAGCGGTAGAAAGCAGGCTTCCATCCCAGCATCCCAGACCCTGTGTCCACTATTCATTTATTCCATGCTGCCTCCTAACGCCCTAAGTCCAGGTCGTCAGGTAGCAACCAAATCAATGATGGTTTTTGTTGTGTTACATACTATGTTGTGTTTTGAGATAGCTTATTAATTATAAAAAAAGCTTCCCCAATAATTTTAACATCTCTTCATATCCTGCATATAAGCATGAGAACAGGGAAATGCTTTCATCTTACGATTTGCATGGCCTCCATGCCATAGTTTATTAAAGAGTCATGTTTTTATGGAAATGTCTAATTTTTAATTGCTCAATTTATACATCCAGCAGAAAACATATAAATCCATGGTACCTCCTATTCCAATGTTAGTCCTATAACAGCAACAACAGTTGAACCAACGTTCTAATATTCCAAACATGGACAACTTCACGGCACAGCATTGGAGGGAAGAGCCAACTCTGGAGCCACCCCACCCAGGATGCTGGCCACTTCCCAGAACTGTACCCTTTCCATACCTCAGTTTTCTCATCTGTAAAATGGAGGTCAATAACAGTATTGGCTATACAAGGTTAGTATGAGAATTTAAAGTTATTATTGACAAAGTCCTTAGAACTGCACCTGGTAGGTGGTAAATATATATGTATTTGTTGGATTAATAAAATCTTAAGAGCTGGCTAAATTGCCATAAGCTTATTAAAGCTTATTTTATTTTACAGACAGGAGTCCACTTCCCAGATTTCAGCTGTTTTACTTCTTGTCTCAAGTGAAACTGCCGGCTCCATGAATGAGGGCTCTAAAGCTGTCACTTCCACTTTTTATGCACATGGTATCTTTTTTCCTACAGCCCTGTTGGCTTTATCCTGGCCCACGATTTGGAAATTCTATTACCACTACTACTGTATAGATGTCGGCTTCCTTATTCATATAGTTCCAACATTTTGCTTAATCTTTCACTGAAATGAAATCTTATTCTCATCCAAATTTTAATTTTTTTCTTCTAGGAATCACCTGATTATTTCTATAGTTATCTGCTTACTTCCCTCGAGCAAGTATATGACCTACCAGAAAAGTAATTTGCAGGAATATCTCACAAAATAATACATATTCTAAAAATTTTGACTGGAACCTTGCATTACTGTTCAACCATTCAGCCATTTGACACTGAGCACTGATTGGCCGGCTTGTGTTAGGTGTCCAGGTTAAAAGTAAATCCAACATGGTCACTGACCTTGGGAAGGTTCCACAGTCCAGTAGGGAGGACACACCCAAACAGGTAAACACAATAAAATAATGAATGAGCGTAGGGAGAGAGATAAGATCACGGAAAGATGACAAAGGTCACGGATCTCATTTGGAAAGCAAACAGCTGATAGAGAACACAAGAGAAGAGGGGACTCAGATCCTGGGACACACGGGGAAGTGGGGGGGGGGGGCAGCAGAGGCTTCCCTGTAAGCTTATAGGAGGGTGATGGGGAAAGGGTGGCGGGGGAGGCAGAGAGAGAAGCAGAGACCAGACCCTGGAGGCCACTGCTTGTAAGGAGGTGGATATTTTGTTAGTGGGCTAGGGAGTCACCAAAGGAGTTTAAGAGGAAAGCCATATGGCCAGTGTTGCAGTTACAAAAAATCCCCATTGCTGCATGAGCTGTGCACTGGACTGGCTGGACAGGGGGCAGGGAGAGAGACACTGGGGAACTGGGCCAGCAATCCACGCCAAAGGGGAGGAGGTCAGATCCAACTCTCATGTAGGGCTATTTTTCTACAACTTCCTTGGTCTTATCTGCCTGTAGTGAGCAGTTTATAATGTTTCAGGAATCGTTATATATTTACGGTTTAATAGTCTAAAAAGTAAAGCCCTAGTCAATAAATGACTATTACCATTCAGGCTTCATCTGCGACACAACCTTATAATATACTCATTGTTTTTATTAGACACAGATTATATGTTTAAACCTAAAAGCTTCTTAACAGCAGAGTTGTCTACGGCTCCCAGGACTCATAGATAAGGCTCCCAGCCCCCTCGAGCCCTCCCCCTTCCCCATGCCAATTTGCATAAAACCTCAGGCCTTCCCAGGTATATTAAGTGCAGCTAGGGTATTAAAAGTCTATATTTTGAATCCAAACACCTTCACAAACTTTATTTACTAAAAAGGAACATTTCAAATATGATACATGAAATTATAGGCAGAGACAAAGTCAATTTTATATATATACATATATATATACACACACATATACATACATATACACACACATATTTTGAACTACATAAAATCAAATTCTAGATCAACTGAAATGGAATATATAATCAATAAAGATCACTGTGGTCTTCTAAGTTGGAAGGGGAAGAAAGGAAAAGAAAGGTCAGACATAATGGAGTTCTTTTCTGGTGCGGGTCAGGTACTGAATAATAATTTTAAGCACTTCTCAAAGGCATCTTAACTCTTCAAAAATAGAAAATTTCTCAGTTCAGCCTTATCTATAAACAGTGCCTTTACTGTCAGTTTGTTTTAGGCTAGTTTAAAATCAAGCTTAACATCTGAATAGAAGGTTGTACTGTACATGACTGAGTTAATTTAGGTATAATCACTATCTTTACACGTAGTTAAAATACTTGAAATACAATTTTTAGATCCACGGACACACCCATTCTTTCTTGTGCTTTTCAGACTTATTGGAGCTTTGGAAAACATCACAGCAGAAAGTATTCAATATAAACCCCTGGTCCTATAAAATAAAATATACACACTTAGTAATAAGAGATTTTAGAAATTTCTAAAAATTAACTAGCAACATAATCTACTTCATAAACATTGTAGCCTTGGCTGGTATGGCTCAGTTGCTTGAGCATTATCCCATGAACTGAAAGGTTGCAGGTTTCATTCCTGGTCAGGGCACATGCCCAGATTGTGGGCTCAATATCCTGTCGGGGTGTAGCGCGAGTCAACTGATCAATGTTTCTCTCTCACATTAATGTTTCTCTTTCTCACTCTCTCTCTCACATCTTATCTCTCTAAAATAAATTTAAAAATGAAAAAAGAAATTGCTTTAAAATCAATAAACATTTGTAATAAGGCTTTAGTAACAGGAAAACTTATATTTAATTTACGCCTATCCTCTGTTTATTAAGGAACAAATTCTTCCTATAACTTTAACTTTTTGGGGGAAAATTTATGTTTCATGTTTTTATAAAAACCCTTTCACATTGAGAGCAAGTATATATAGTCTATTATATCTTTCAAAAGTGCAAACACTGAAGCTGCAAAACAAATCAATAACAAGCAGATGAATTAATACAATCAATAAGTGTGTAAATAAGAGAATAAAATTTAAAAACAGAGCTGCCAGATAAAACCAGGATGCCCAGATAAAGTTGAATTTCAGATAAACAAAATTCACAATTAAGAAATGTTTTAAAAGTAAAATTCATTTGTTAATACAATTATAATTTATGGTATTGAAAAATAGTCTTAAGTGTTTGACACAACAGATGAAAAAATATCCTTCAGATTATTCAAGACAAATGAATTGACTATAGGTTCTTGCTGTTTGGCATTCAATTGATTAGAAACAACCCCAAAAATGAGTTGGTCACTTATAACAGAAGAAATCAATCTCATATTTTTCACATTAAGCATTTTTCTTACAAATTAATACTATTCATCTCTCAGTCTAAGATCTTAAGCATTTAAAACTTCACCTTCTCTTTGATTTACTGTCCAGTTAGCTGCCATAGGAGAATGAATATTAGAGCAACTGCACAGTGGAAGGACCAGCCTGCTGTCTCCCTAACCCAGCAGACACAAACAGGACAGTCAGTATTATGTGCCCCTGATGTGATGAATACCAAGTATAAATACACCTTTAGTAAATCCAAGTTAAACTTTGTGACAAGGTAAAATTTCCCAGTTTACAGAGAATACAAGAGGTACAGGAAAAAAACAAAACCATCAGTCAAACTAAAAGTGAAACATTTTGCTGGTCTGGCCTCTTCTAAAAGTCAATTAAATAATGACAATAATAATAATAATAATAGTAATAATAGGAATGTGAAAAATTAAAGGAGATTTACAGAACATCACAACCAGATGCACGATTGTGGGTAGAATACTAGTTCTGAATAAACCAGCTATAAGAAGGCCTTTTTCCAACAAGGGGGAAAATTTGAATATATAGGTGTCATCTTATTCCTTTTTACAATTGCATAATGAGGTTGAAACACACACACAGGTTTTAAAGGTAATGCTGTAGAGATATTCTCCACACAATGAAGACATGTGCCTGGCAACACATGCTCATGACTGTCCCATGAATCATGTTATTTCACAAAAGTCCACTAAAAATCACCAACATTCTAGATGTTCGTTGGTACAATGATCTTTCTTTAGCGTCTGAATTAATCTTTAATGATGAATCATATGGCATATTGAAAACAAGACAAATGGAAATCGCTCTCGTCATCAATATCCCGTGGGGGGAGTGGCTGGGGTAGAAAGGGAAACCTTAAGAGATGATAATGTATCAGTTCTTTAGAAGGAACTTGATCTGACAGCCACTCTGCCAGTTAATTCTGATGCTAGGAAGCACCCTGGCTCCCTATGTGTTGAAGCTGAAGGTTTCAGCTGTAGATCCTAGTTAATAATTTAATCTAAAACCATTGCTACCATCTGTTCCGTCAATTTCAAAGCGTCTGCTATCGCTGTGACTAGTCAAGTCACAATATTCATGTGACAAATGCTGAACAAATGAAAGGCGAGGCAGACAGAAAACACACTATGAAAAAGAGAAACCCCAATCGAAAGGGCAAAACACAAAAGGAGCCCTCCTGACATAGCATTCCAAGTCCCACCCTGCTTCCAGGGATGGAGGGATGCAGGGTCTCTCATGCAGGGAATGTGACAATCCAGAGGCTGTCGGAAATGATGGATACAGGGGGGCAGACAGGGGAGAGACCTGTGAAAATGGGCCCTGAGGTTGGAAATAATGCTGAGCATGGATACGGTTAGGACAAGTTGGAAAGGGGAGATTTCATGGGTTCTAGGAAGTTAGAGCTGAAAAGAGTACCAAGAAGTACCAAATCCACTCCTTTTATTTTACAAAATAACTGGCTTACAACAGATCACAGAGTTACCCAACATCTGAGCTAATTTATCTTGCGCTCAAGTTCTCAACACACGATGTTACCTCTGCCTCCACTGCGAGAGCGCTGGTGGGGCGAGGAGTCCAACCGCCCACACTCGATCCTGCCTCTATGCCTTTGCACTTGATCCCTGACATCACTTGGCATGCCCCTATTCATTCTTCAAGTGACAAGTCAAATGTTAATCTTCCTTTAAAAGCATTCCTTGACAGGACTGCAGTAACTCTTTATTTCAAAAAATATATGTCATTTTTACTTCAAGGACAACTTCCTCAAAAGTGAACTATATTTGCTTTGCAGAAAGAGAATGAATTTCATTAACTGTAAGCCTCTTATACTGGAACCCGTTATTCTTCATGGCATGTTGTATGGCTTTAATCCATCCACCTAAGTAGTACTGACTCATCGACTTCATTCCACTTAGCCTATATTAGGTATATAAAGGCTCATTCCAGGAGAGAAATAATCTATACGAGTAGAGCGACACATCAATTAGCTCAATTGTAAAGTTAACTCACTGTACCTTTTCCAATTCAATTGTCATTCAAAACACATTTTCTGAATGCATATTAAGAGTCTAGCACAGCATGCAGAAGAGAATAATTTCCACTCACTTGAAAAATACAATATATTTTCTGTGCTATTTAAATTTAACATAATTATATCCTTTTATAATAAAAATAATTTATAGAGAAATAAATCTTAAATTTGAAAAGAAAAAAATTAATGCAACCTTTCTTCTAAAATATTCAGGGAAGGGGAAAAAAATCTCATTGTGAAATGAAAAGCCAAAGTATAATGTAACGAGCTTAGAAGTCTAATGTAAGAGTCATGTGACTAAGCTGAAGTGCTTTACATTCTGAGCTCTCTTTACTTTTTAAATTGGACAGTATTTTAAAAACCTGCTTGAATGATTGTGTTATAAAACTTACAGGAAGCCATACTTCAGGAGGATATTTTACTCAGGAAAAAAAAATTGAGAGCACAGGAGGCTTCCTGATCTAGAATACCAGGGGGAAACGGGCAAAATAAAGTAGAAGGGCGCCACCTACAGGACGCGGCAGGCTTCAGGAGAATGATTCCTGCCATCTTCTCCAGACTGAAGGGCTGGCAAGGGCTCTGATTTAACATTCATGATCATGCCTCAAAAGAATGTCCTCATCTTCTCCCAGCAAAGGAAGACTCTATAACCCCTCGTGCCCCTTTTGAGCCACAATTCACACAAAGTTGATATCATATCTCCAGAAAAATTTATGAATATTCATCAACTATCTAGTGTCTACAACCAAACTCAAATTAAGGAAGCACCCGAGTTATAGTAAACATTTTTAAACTAGGTAAGGGAGCAGCCAATGTATCTGAATAACTGGGCTAAGGAAAAAGAGGTCCACGTCAATTTAGGACCAAAAGGTAAAATCAAAGGACTCCAAAGGAGAGTGTCCTCGTTTGGACAGAAGATCATTCTGAAACCACACTTTAATGTTAAAGTATTAGAAGTAAATAAATACTTTATTTTAAAATATATTTTCATTGATTTCAGAGAGGAAGGGAGAGGGAAAGATAGAAACATCAATAATGAGAATCACTGATTGGCTGCCTCCTGCACACCTCCTACTGGGGATCGAGCCCGCAACCCAAGCATGTGCGCTTGACCGGAATTGAACCCAGGACCCTTCAGTCCGCAGGCTGACGCTCTATCCATCCAGGTAGGACTACTTTATTTAATTTTAAATGACGGAAGGGAAATCACCTAACTTCTTTCCAATTAATGATCCATGAGGTTAAAGATTTGGAGAAAAGGATCATTTGAGCTAATTATTTTGCAAGCTTTAGAACAAGCTCATGAACTGTTGAGCTTTTCTCTTCTTTTTCCTGTGCTCGTTTATATTGTTGCACATATGGCTAACAGGAATGCTACAATTAATAAGCTGGTGTGAGCCCTTGCTTTTGTTAAGAGGCCAGCTGGTTCGCATGCACAATGATAATTAGAGACATTAACACAGGCTGCTTCGATTTGCTGAGGAACTGACAGCAATACTTATAGTTACATGTCTCCAGTTGCATTTGTTTTTCTAGTTTGATCTAGACAAGGATAGTATCTATCTGCTGAGCGTTGTTTTCTCAAAAAAAAAAAAAATTTACACTGTCTCAAACAACTGAAGAGACAGCAGAGGACCCCAGCTCCTCATTAAGCAGGAGTGCTGCGAAGGTTTTGTCATTACGCTGGAGGGGTCCAGCAGGAGCACAGCAAGGTCAGCCGGGCATTAAATGGTACTCAGAATTAGCCCAGAGAGGACAGAACTTCCATTCCAGTCAGGCAGTTCAAGACTGTTGAAATTAATAAAGCCTTCCTATAAACTCTGTTTCTCATATTCTTTCACTGCTTCTTTTTCAATTCAGAAAGAAATGAGAGCAAGGGACAAGAATAAAAACATCTATTGTTGTATGGAAACATGTCATTCAGTATCTCTAAATTCCAGAAACCTAGTATTTCTAAAGCAAGGATTTCCCAATGCAGATTTCTGACCTGCCAGGGCAGAGGGGCCCATGCTTACTAGCATTCCCTGGTGCTGGAGGGCAACACATTCAGGGCACAGCTGGGAGGGGAGGGAGGCATGGTGACTGCAGCGCCTACACAATTAAGGCTCCCAGAATTGGAGAAAAGTCAAATGGTAATCAAAACAACAATGCTAATCCTAGGTAATGGCTGGCCACTGCCCTGGTGCAAATGATATGCTTAGTCCTCCCCATCTGCATGGGGGGGAGGGGGGGTTTGAAACAGAAAAAATAGTAATGGAATTCTTCACATCTTAGCAAATAATAATAATAGGAAGGATTGAAATCGGCATCTTCATGTACCTGACAATATTTTTAACATTCAGCCACCAAAAATATGAAGCTTGGAACTGTAAAGGCAGGTATGGATATTTCATAATTTGTTAAATTTTTACTTATTTCACTAAAGAAAACAAAGTGGAAAGAATTCACTATGGGAATCTGACTGACAATGAAGACATAGGCAATCAATGTTTTTGTGAGACAGAATAAAAAGAAAAGTAAGATATTTGAGGAGAAAAATAAAACTGATAGGTTCTTACAACATCAAAAAATTTTCTCAAACCTCTCTCAAATATAGCTACACTTTAAACAGTCAGCTAGATCCATTTTCATCACCTTATCTGAAACATCTCTTTGTGAGTGATAATCCATATAAATCATCATATGAAAAAACAAGTTCAAATGAAGCTGCCACAATCAATTTTCATTAGCAAACTGCATTTAATTAAGTGTCCACTGATGCTAGCAAGGGCAGTCCTAACAGATCTACACTTTTCCATACCTGTCTTACATTCATACACAAGTGGCTTTAATCTGACCAGAACTTAATTATTACAACTGTTTTTTAAAGGGAAATACTCACCAACTGCATTCCACTGGATAGAGGGATCAGTTACAAACCCAGACAATATATTACATTCATTATCAAAATAAATCCTACAGCATCTATAGAGAACTCATTCCAGTGGGACATCCCAGGTTGAAATAGGAGAAAATTCACTTCTTCACTCAGTAACCTCCCTCTTCCTCTTGTCCACACGTTCACAACTGCCCACCAACAAGGACAACTCTAAATTCAGAACTTTAGCTTCACGTCAATTGTTTAATACCACCCCCCTTACCTGACCCCCAGGCTCCTCTCTCTGCAGCTGTTGAATGCCACAAACAGCTTCTTGTACAATGTGACTTAGGATGCACCCCAAACTCTACAGACATGATGAATGGCAACGTGAATGCTTCATTCAGAGAGAACCAAAATGTGTAGAATGTCCTAAAAACATCACAGGGCAGGGGGTCATTTGGACGTCTTGGGGTGCTTTGAGCAGTGGCCTGCAAATTCTCAGGTGCGTGCAAATGGCGAGGGCCGGTTTCAGAAGGTTCCCACAGGGATCAAAGGAGGACCAGCTAATTCCCCTCCTCCTGCCTGTCTGGATGGCCTTTCCCTAAAGTTGCTTCCAGCCTCCACATGAAATTCCTTTTTCCTCCTGCTTTCCTAATAAAATCAAGTACCCTCCTCAATCTATTCATGCTCCAACATCAATTATCCATTCTTTGGTTAATTTAAATGTTTTCTGTTTGGCTTAATGCTTTGTGTAGTTTACACATGGCAAGCATGATATTTTTGTTACCTCCTGGAGAGCCAGAGCCAATCCCTGCAGTTGACTTTGCACAGTGCCAACCTTGGGGCCAAGCAGTCAGCCGCTCTGTAATTTGATACAATGTGACTAGGCACAGCCATCAAGGGCACTTTCAAAGAAAGGGGATTATCACTCACCTTTCTGAAATGGGTAAGGAAGCGAAAGACCAGAGAATTTAAAAGCATTTGCCATAACTGTCGAACCTCTATGAAAATTTCCCTTAAGAAATACCAAATTGTAAGTACTAAGCAAAAATTTCCACACAAATGGCTAGTTCAACCTCATAAATGCAAATCATTTTTCGAAAAGCTTTCCTGTATGCTGAAATTGAATTTGTTTTCTTAAATATGAAGTTTATTGGCAATCAAATGATTACAGGACCTGGTGGACAAAGGGAGAAGTATGAGTTAAAGGAAAAAAACTCTTCTAGTTGTTACATATGAAGGGGGAGAGACAGGTAAACCTGCAGATCACTTTTTACCTGCTGTCTACCCGTCTTCCTTTGGGCCCCAAGCTAATGGCCATTTCCTCAGGCCAGCAAACCTTTCCTGACCCTCTGACTCTGCTTACTCCGCCCATTATCCTCGTGGAGACCTGTGCGTTTCTTCCATAAACTACCACTTGTGTTCGTGCCGTTATCTGTTTAGTGGCTAGATCTCCCCCTAGAAACACAATCTGGACCACAGAACCGAGGCCTTGGCTCGCCGGATCCACAGGGTTTAGGGGCTGAGCACCAGATCTGATACACAGTAAGCATGCCATTAATATTATTTTACTACAGGGATGGATTACAGGAAGAAAAGAACCAGTTTAATGAGCTCTAGAGAATTTGGCTTTGTTCTATGGTACTAAAAACTAGCTAATGTTAAAGTATCACAGTTTTGGTAGAGAGCTTTTAACTAGAGACAAAATCTCATTGCATGATGCAATGTGTGTAGGTGATGTTTTGTTGAGTTGTACACTTGAAAGGTTTCAAGCCAATGTCACCCCAATAAATTCAATTTAAAAACAAAGAAATAAAGGGTCTTCTATGATTCCAAAAAATAAAAATAATCATTTATTTCCAGCCTTTACTGTTCATTAAAGACACTGCTCGCCAGGCACTGCTCTAGGCACCGGTGTTACTGAGGAGACAACCCTCCCTTAGAAGCCTTCCTTGTCTCCCATGCCCTCTCCCCAGCAGAGTGGACTAGCCGCTCCTTTGTGGCTTATCCGCCCCATAATTGTGCTATCTGTCTCCCCTGCTAGGGTCCTCACTTCCTGAAAACACATACCTGGCCTTTATTGGCTTTGGAAAAGCAGTAAGTTTGTTGATTAAACTGACAAAAATGAATAAATAATCTATTCCTTGTTTGTAAGGAATTCCATTGGATTGAAGACGACACATATAATCAAATGTTAATAAGACACATTTTAAAATAGAGGGTGCTCTCCGATGGGGGCTGGAAGGAAATAATATCAGAGAAAACATGATGGGGGTGACATATGAGCTAGACTCTGATGGGTGAATTAGACTTTCTAGATGGAGAAGGATATGAAACACATTCCAGCCAGATAAAAGAGCAAGAGCAGAGACACAAAGAAGAGAGTGATCTGTGTGCTGGGAATATTGAGTCACATGTATAACGGATGGCTCACCTTGCCTCTCACAGCCCCAGTCAAACAGCCTTGTAGCGTGCACTGCATGTGGGTGGCTGTTAGCTGGAAACCACATTTCCCAGACTGCCTTACGCCTGGGCTTCCTGGTTAGCAAGCTGGTGAACTTGGCTGAGGACTTGAGTCCACATGCCTGCTGCTTTCGCTATCGCTGTTGCCAAGACTGACTCTTGAGGCATTTCAGTGGGAGTGATAACTGAAGTCCCAGCATCCAATCTCTGGCAGGGTAGGTGGATTTTTAGCTGGCAAGGCACACCTCTGAGGCAGTGTGGTCTTGGAGTCAAACATTAGGAGCCAGCTTCTGATTGCAGCAGAGATAACAGCCCCTTTGGTGGGCCAGTTCTGAGGGGTGTTCTGTGATCACTTCTGGGAGTTCAGCTTGGACTTATTTCTCAAGCTTTTCCAGTGATCGAAGTTCACACACCCTGTGTTAAATCCCCTTCTGCCTATATCACAGCCTGCAACTGAACCTGCCCAAGATAATCGGCTCCCGCAATGGGATGCCAAGGTGGGGTTTGCAGGGGTGGCAGTGGGAGACAGGGCTGGAGAAGTAAAGTCAGGACCAGTTGTGAGGAACCTTGCCTATCAAGTCAAAAGGAGAAGACCCCATTCAGTTAGTAATGGTTAAACATCAAAGTTTTCATACAAGACAGTGATCTGTGCCTTAGGAAAATTTTAGAGACAAAGTGAAACGGAATTGAAAAAAACAGATAAATTCTATAAATCCAAGGTAAACTAATGTTGAAAGAAGGAACGAAAATAGCCTGTCCTCCTTATGTAATGATTAACATGCCTAAGCTCCGGCTGCATCATAACATTTCTGCCTCTCTTAAATGCTTTATTTATTTCAGGCAGGACACCAACTGTCCAGGGGGTAGGATATGGTCAGTCACCTACTGACTCAGGTCAGCCTCTAGTCCCACAGGTCTCTCTTTTGGTTTCATGTGGTTGGGCAATTCTGTTTGAATATGTATATTAGTTCCTATTTCCTACTTTGACACACTAACTTTTTTTCTAAGGGGAGAGAGGTTTGCATAAAGTGTATGCTCAGGATCAAAGTCCATAAATGGGGGGGAAAACATTCTCTGTATTTATTTTTTAAATGTTGACTTTCCTCCGATCTTAATTACATATCATTTTGAAACACTGCATAAATTCTAATGAAGAACACACAAGAACATCTAACCACTCTCAGTATTTAGGCAAAGAACATCAGATAATTACCTTAAGGCAGTTATGAAAGCAATACTAGAACACTTAAATACAAACAACAGAATCTACACATTATATTATTAAGCAAAAAGGATTTATTAAGGCATATTAAGGAGCTTTCAGAATCCCCAAGAGGGCCAGAGTATGTTTATATGCCATCAGCTGGTCACCACTGATTACGTGCAAGTCTGGATGCCAAGTGTTCAATCTATTAGAAGCCAATGCCAGAATCTAAGCAACAAGCCAGTGCTGCTGAGCTTATCAGTAGATCTAAACAACTGCCTAACATTTTCCAGTTTGGCATCCAATTTCAATGAGTGGGCCTGGTTGACAGAGCCTAGGTCACATACTTGCACTCTAGCTGCAAGGAAGTCTGCGTGTGAAGGTGCCTGGATGGAGGCTGGTGATGCCATTTATTGAGATGGGGAACACTGGAGGAGGAATGGTTGGAAGCAAAAAGAATCAAGACATGTTACATGCGGGCTGTCTGTTAGCCATGCAAGTAAAAAATCTCACATGGGTAATTACCTGTGAGTCTGAAGCTCAGAGGAGAGGCCAGAGCTGGAGATTAAATACAATCTGGAAATGAGTATATGGAAGGTACTTAAAACCACTGAATGAGAGAGAGCATTTAGGTAAAGAAGGCAGGTAGAGAAGGGAACAGAGGGCTGAACCTTTAGGCTCAGGGTCCGAAAGAGGAAAAGCCACTGACGGTGCCCAGAAGTGGCCCATGACTGTTGTGTCTTGAAATCCAAGAGAGGAAACTATGTGGGGTGGGGCTGGGGAGTAGTGGTCAACTCCACGGAATATGCTAATAAGTGAAGTAAGGAAAAGACAGAAGCCCCTAGTATTCTTGAGGAGAATGCACAGCACAGTAGAGGATCAGAAACGCAGATTCAGATAGATGAAAAGTAAAGAGGAGGAGGGAAGTCTGGGAGATCAGATGGAGACCATTTGCTTGATGAATAAGTTTTGCCCTGAAGATAAAATGGGTGGGCACTAAAGGCTATGTGAGGTCAAGAAAATAAAACAGGTCATTATAACTTCCTTTAAAAAAAATAATAAAACTTTTGGTTTGTGTCTCTTCAAGCTCTCTTAATTTGTTTCTGAGTGCATGTGTCATTGAAAAGCCTTCTCTGGAGTACATTACAAAACAAAATTCAACAATCTGGGTTAATGAATAACAATCACCTTCAGGCAGAAAGATGGGCATTGTTTCCTAAATTAATGAGTTTCATTAATTAAAAAAAAAGCCTTGACCTCCCATCTTCACCCTTTCATAATCTCTCTCTGTACGGCTTTTGCAATCATCATCTTCCCACAAACGAACAATGACTGGGTTCAGATTCCAGAACATTCCTGAAAAGAATCGCTCATTTGGGCTCACCAAGGACATTACGGGAAGTCAGGCCCACAAAGTCTTGCAGCTCATCCAGCAATTTTTTTTTTTTTGGATTTATGAAGAAAAAATTAACCAGGGGTGAGGGGATTGGGGGAAGGCAATGGATTCATGAGAATGTTTTAAGATAAAAAGGTGGAGCAAAAGCTCCAGGAATAGAAGACAGTGGGACTAAGCCCGGGGGTTTCCTGGCTGGTTTACTGATATGAAATCATCATGAATATGAAGTCCTGGAACAGATGAGCAACTGAGAATAAGAACTTCTCTGAGGATTTAAAACAGGAAACCCAAACCTGTGTCTATGCTGTAGGTCCAGCCTGGTGCCAAATGGCAGCACGGCTTTGTATTTTATAAGCACAGAATCGTCTTTAGGGAAACAAAATAAAAATCACAGCTAGGAGCTAATAGTGTTTACTGAGCATTTCATGTCCACTATCTCATTTAACTCATGGCACAGCCCTGAGGTGTCTGGGCTGTTATCATGCCCAGTTTTCAAGCTGAGGAAATGGAGATCAGTAAGAAGCTAAGTAATTTTCCAAGGCTACATAAGCTTGCCAGGTGGTGGTGTGTGAATTCAGTCCAGGTCTGGGATGCTGGAGGCTCCTTCCTAACTTCTCACCACTCCAAAGGACCTCTGGGGATACCTATGGCAGGACTGAGCACTCTGCTAAGCAGACAGAGAGCTGAGCCCCATATACACTCACCTAAAGCAAGAGAGCTGAAAGCCAAAATTAAAGCTAGATTAAGTATACTTTTTATTGGGTACAGAAAAATACAAAGATTATAAATGTGTAGCTCCACGAAATGCCAGAGTGAATGCCTATGCAACCAGCATCCAAATCAAGATATAGATGGTTCCCAGAACTCCCCACAGGCCCCTTCCCCAAATGTAACCACTACCCTGACAATCACCAGAGATTAGTTTTGCCTGGTCTTGAATTTTATGATTGGAACCCTATTCTTCTGTCTTTGGCTTATTTCACTCAACATTATGCTTGTGAGGGTCATCTACGTGGTTGCATGTAGCAGTTTTTTTAATTTGTATTACTGTGTGGTAATAGAATTACTTATCCATTGCATTATTCTCATGGCCTTTCTGAATAGTGCAGCTATGAACATTCTCATACATGCCACTTAGTGAACAGATTTATAAGTAGATTTCTAATAGGGGAATTTGCTGGTTCATAGGGCACACATATATTTAGCTTTAGTAGATATTGTCAGAAAGTTTTCCAAAAAGAAAAGCCTCACAGAGTGATTTAAAGATTTTTTCCCATGTTAAATGGGCTTTCAAGTAAAAACAGAATTTTAAAATACTGAAGGATAGCCCTGCTGGAGTGGCTCAGTAGTTGAGTGTTGACCTATGCACCCAGGCATGTGCCCTTTCTTGATTCCCAGAAAGGGCACATGCCTGGGTTGCAGGCTCAATCCCCAGTAGAGGGTGTGCAGGAGGCAGCAAATCAATGTTAGATGTTTCTCTCTTATCAATGTTTCTATCTCTTTTTCCTCTCCCTTCCTCTCTCTCTTAAAAAATAAAATCAATAAAAACATTTAAAAATTTTAAAATACTAAAGGATATCATAAATATTATCATAGGGTCATTCTTGAATATAAGAAATAAACTACAAAAGCTAGTCTTTGTCTTGGAAAATCATCTGAATGATGGAAGTCATGATTCCCAAAGCTTCTACACTAATAAAAGACAAACAAGCAAATTGACCGTAAGCTTTGCTATGCCTTAAGCCACGCCCACCAGCCAATCAGAGCAACTATATGCAAATTAACCCAACCAAGATGGCGGCCAGCAGCCACGGAGCTGGAGCAAGCAGGAGGCTTGGTTGCTCCAGTGATGGAGGAAGCCAAGCTTCCTGCCTTCTGTGACTGGCTCTGAGCTCCAGTCAAGGCAACAAAGTTTCAATTATAGAAGGTAAATAAATCCCAGAATAAAAAGTAAAAAAGGAGAGGCTGGGAGCTTCCGGCGCCGAGGGGCTTGGCCAGCCTGAAAACAGCCCTCAGCCCCTCACCCAGACTGGCCAGGCACCCCAGTGGGGACCCCGCACCCTAAAGGGGGTGTGGCCACCCTGAAAAACGCCATCAGCCCCTCACCCAGGCTGGCCAGGCACCTCAGCGGGACCCCCACCCTGATCCGGGACCCCCTTCAGGGCAAACCAGCCGGCTCCCACCCGTGGACCAGGCCTCTATCCTATATAATAAAAGGGTAATATGCAAATTGGCCCTAATAGCAGAATGACTGGTCACTATGACACATACTGACCACCAGGGGGCAGATGTTCAATGCATGAGCTGTCCCCTAATGGTCAGTGTGCTCCCACAGGGGGAGCTCTGCTCAGCCACAAGCCAGGCTGATGGCTGCCAGCACAGCGGTGGTCTCCCGCCTCCTTAGCAGCACTAAGGATGTCCGACTGCAGCTTAGGTCTGCTCCCTGCTGGTAAGTGGACATGCCCCGAGGGCTGCCGGGCTGCCAGAGGTATGTCTGACTGCCAGCTTAGGACTGGTCCCCCAGGGAGCGGGCCTAAGCCAGCAGGTGGACATCCTCCAAGGGGTCCCACACTGCAAGAGGGCATAGGCCGGGCTGAGGGACGCCCCCCAAATTTTTGTGCACCAGGCCTCTAGTTGTGTAATAAAAGCTAAAGAGAAAATTGGCTGAAAGGGTTGGTGCACACAGTAACTGGGCTGGCTACAAACTAAGGTAGAATAAGAGGAGCCATTGGCTGAAAACTGCAATTTCTAATCCTCACACCTTGCTATGTGAGACCTGGAACCTTAATGTCTCTGGGCCTTGGCTTTTTCACATTTGTAATGATAGACTTGCATTAGTTGAGCTCTACGTTCTGTTTTGGGTACAGAATTATGTGATAGAGAGAGGTAAAAGACAGAATGCTTCTCTCCTGTCAGAAACAGCAAGAATTAGGTCCCTCTATACTCATTATTTTATGCACCCAAAGCTAGAACATGTAAAACCATAGCTGTACTTTTGTTGAAAGACAAAAATAAAATAAAAATTGAGGTTAACTGGGTTGATACATGAGGAAATGCAGGGGAGTTCAAAGGGCAACTTAAGTGTTAGAGAAACATTTGGGGATCTGATAAGGAAGGAAGTCTTTAGGGGGAAAATTTTTTGAAAATATTTGGCCAAAATGATCCCAAGATTTAAAATGTTCTCTTGGGTTCTTAAACCATGATGTTAATCACATTTTGCCATATACAACCTCAGTTCTCTTTCTTTTTACATATGCCACTTCCCTTCCCTCTCCTCTTGTTCCCAGGACACCTGTAATATATCAAACACATTCCAGTGGGTTTGCCATTTTCCTATTTTACTATGTTTTTCAATAACTGCAGCCCTTTATACTTTTCTTGAGTTGAGAGCTTCATTTTTATTCTTTCTTGTTTAAAAATAAAAATGTGTAAGTTTACTAACTTTCCTCTGCAGGCAGTTTTGGCTACATCCCATCAGTTTTGAAATTTAACTTTCTCTGCATCACAACTTTCTAAAATGTCTGTTTTGTATTTAAATATCCTCTTTTGCTTCTATTTTTTTTTTAGCTACGATATCAATTAATAAAGCTTAAAATAACATGACACATGGTCTTAAGTTGAATAAAACCCATCTTCACGATATCCATAAAAAAAGTTTGTCACGTTTGGTAAGTTTTTGAAATTTTCCCAGAATCCACCCTTGCTTCTTTGCACTTAGATATGCTTTAAGAAGGTAATACATCCTGTCATGTGTATAACATTAGCTTGTCTTTGCTTTGCAGTGTTTAAACAAGAAAGTAAATTGAGCCAGCTGTCTAAGCAGCACACAAATCATGTCATCCTTCTTCGTCTCCTCCTCTTGCTCTGATTGACCATCTGAGGTCAAGCCAGCTCTGTGAGGCTGCACTGAATTTTTCATAGATAAGGATTTCTTTTGTAAATACATATTTTGGAAAAGAAAATTTAGCACAGAAAAAAAAATTATGGAACACCAAAACCCATATAAACATTTACATGACCATTCTGATTTGGCACACAAACGGCAGTGTGGGATGCTGAAACAGAAAAGGCAGAAGTGGGGCAGGAGGGAGTTAATTTTCTTAAATCTTCTTCTGAAGTGACAAAAGAGTAATAATAAGGCTTATCAGGTTTGTGGCACCATGAAAGCAAATCTTCTCATTTACATCCGTGAATAGCAGCTGAATTTATAGCTCAGGATAAATGGTAAGTCAGAGTGAAGCTGGATTAGCAGCGTCCAGCATCTACGTATGAAGAGCAGGAAGAAGTGGGTACCTACTACGACCCTGACTAATCCACTTAGGAAACGGAATACTCCAAGTGAAAAGACCCGCTGACGCTGCAGTGTGGCGAGTGCCCGTCAGATGCACAGAGCCCACGCAGCACTTCACACACACAAGTGACAGGCAGAAAATGGCACGAACAGTTATCAGGTCCAGCCAGGTTCCAGTCGAGATTTGCGTGCATTATCCCAGTGAAAGGCCATGAAAATCCTGTGAGTTAGGCGTTTTAGCAGCGAAAGAGCTGAGAGCCAGGGAAGTTAAGTGACTTGCCCCGTTGCCACAGCCTTCCACGGGCAGTCAGTCATCAGTGATTTGAAAGCCCACAGAAGACAAGAGCCTGTGAATTGGAAGCCACACCTCTTCTTTATTTATTCCTCTTCTATTCCTTCTCCAAGGTACGTGGGCCATTTTCCAATCCATATTTTGCAAAACCCCGAGAACTGGTAAATAGTATATATTAAGACTCAGATGAGAAGATTATGAAGAGAAAGCAAGTTATTTAGCATAATTATAAAGCTTCTTTAAAAAATCCTCACCCGAGGATATTTTCACTAACTTTTTTTGAGAGAGAGAGAAACATCAATCAGTTGCCTCCTGTATGCACCACAACCAGGGATCGAACCCACCACCAAGCTATGTGCCCTGACCAGGACTCGAACCTGCAACCTTTTTGGCGTACAGGACAATGCTCAACCAACTGAGTCATCTGGCTGGGCTATAGGCTTTTAAGTAAATATATTCAGGTGATTACATAGTAAGTCTAAAATATCAAGATTTTGCTTCTTGTGGTACTTCAAAAAATATATTCTTATTTGGATAACTGGAATACTACAGAAGTAAGGGAGCATGGTAAAATGAATAGGGCGAGCCAGTTTCCATCACAAGGAAGGGATGAGAACACATTTAGAAGGGGGAAAAACAACAGCAACAGAGAAGATCTAAAGTAACAATTGTGCCAGGTGTTCGGATCAAAGAAAAAAAGGAAAAAGACAGTGACAATTCAATAGTCAGCCTGGCCTTCCAACACTGCTGTGCAGTAGGTTTGCTCATCCTAAGTAAATGTTTCTTTTGAAAAAGTAAATATGCTGAGACAAAGGAAAGAGACTGGCTCAGAAAAGCAAGAAAATATAGACAGTATCTGAATAACAAAATGCATGTGCATGGCTCAAGTAGAACTGTCATTTCCAAAGGCAGGATTATATCTCAAAGTCATTACACATACAAATTAACCAAAGCAAGCAAACCAAAATGTGTCAAGTTTTTAAACTTTGATGGCAGTGGTGGTACACCAAGTCAGTAGTCTGTCTTTCTAATTTTTCATTCTTTGACTAGTCATTCAGAGAGTTATCTATAAGCTTATTATTTTGCGTTTTGAGAAAAAAATAATGTGTAATTCGCGACTTGTCCTCTAGAAAGATGTAGGCAATAGTCCATTCCACAAAGGTAAGTGATTAAGTAGGTTATCAACTCTGTTAATTTCTGGCTCGGCTCAGAAATCATCCTGCACAGACACAACTTTCTCTATTTTGATACTAAGGCAGCTGTTTTAATATTAAATATGGATAAAGTCACCACACTGGCAAAGCATAACCCAGACTCAAGTCTCTGCTGTCCTGTACATCACAACTAAAATGAATGGATTTTAGAATCACAATATGAGAGTACAGTACTTCCTTTGCGGTTCTCAACCTGTGAGTCGCGACCCCTTTGGCGGTCGAACGACCGTTTCACAGGTCGCCTAAGACCATCCTGCATATCAGATATTTACATTGCGATTCATAACAGTAGCAACATTACAGTTACGAAGTAGCAATGAAAATAATTTTATGGTTGGGTCACAACATGAGGAACTGTATTTAAAGGGCCAGAAGGTTGAGAACCACTGGA
>NW_006300032.1:2223548-2231937 GCF_000327345.1 Myotis davidii | reverse complement strand
TAAATATTTCACATTTTTCCACTGGAGCCTTTAGAAGTCTGAGACACACTTAGAGGCATGCCTTGGGTCAACTATGATGTTCCAGAGGTCAGGGAAAGATCGTGGATCAGCCAGAAATAAAGACCCCTTACAGCTGTCAGAAAGGGCATACAATTTTAGTGTTTGTCAGATATAGTGCATTCAATGTTAAGGTCCACTGGAAATCAAATCTTCTAAGAGAAAGATTCCTATATCCCAATCCCATTTTTTGTTTTGTTGTCTGGTGTAGTCGTTTTCTACTGCTATTATAACAAATTACCATGAACTTAGCATCTTAAAACAATACCCATTTATCATCTCACAGTTGTGTAGCCCAGCAGCCTTGCCTGGGCTTTCTGCTTAGAGCAGCGGTTCTCAACCTGTGGGTCATGACCTCTTTGGGGGCTGAATGACCCTTTCACAGGGGTTGCCTAAGACCATCGGAAAACACATATATAATTACATATTGTTTTTGCGATTAATCACTATGCTTTAATTATGTTCAATTTGTAACAATGAAAATACATCCTGCGTATCAGATATTTACATTACGATTCATAACAGTAGCAAAATTACAGTTATGAAGTAGCAAGGAAAATAATTTTATGGTTGGGGGTCACCACAACATGAGGAACTGTATTAAAGAGTCGCGGCATTAGGAAGATTGAGAACCACTGGCTTAGAGTCTTACAGGCCTCAGTGGAGGTGTTGGCTGGCCTGGGCTCTTATCTGGAGGCTGTGAAGGTAAATTTGCTTCCAAGCTTACTCAGGTTTTTGTCAGAATTCAGTTCCTTCTCAGTTTCCTAGTAACTCCCTCCATCCTCAAGCCAGCAATGTATCTCCCGACTTCCCCTTCCCCATCAGCGAGGAGAAAGCTCAGCGCTTACAGGCTTGTGTAATTACATCACTAGTAAACCCACCTGAATAATCCAGGATAATCCCATTACTAAAGTCTCTGAGTAGTATCCTTAATTACATCTGCAAAGTCCTCTTGCCACACAGTAACATACTGACAGGCATGCCACCAGGGGCTGAAAGCCATGGGAGCCCAGATATTGACTATCACAGTTGGTAGAGTGGAGAAGTCGTTTTCCATTAGATAGGTTCCTCAATTCCAGAAAAGACCATTATTCTGCAAAAAGACCAAAATTCCTCAAAAGACCACGTCACCTTGATAATCAATTATGAATTAATCATTAAATTGTTTACCTGTGCTTTCCTTAATGGATTACTATTTTTAGTTCGCACCACCATTCCAGGTAATAAATACTACAACCCTAGACCTGAATCCCTGGCTTTGGTTGACAACATCCAGATCATTTACTCCTACAGAATATTGCGAGACTGCATCCCAATCACAGTTTTCCCAGGTAAAATCTGAATAATTATAGGACCTCTTGGCACAGTTACTTCTTCAAAGACAAATATTCTTACTTAAAATTCTTTATGCATTTCAACTGATTAGCAATTACTAGTATTTAGTGAGAATAGCTGGCATGAGGCAAAGCATTCTCAGCTGTGAACAGTTTATAACTTCATACAAGGGTAGGGTAATACTTTCTACTTTATCTCCAAAACTAAGTTGAATGACACACCAGAATTTGTCCTCATATTTTTCAAATATTAATGAAAAATACAACCAACATTTACATATGATTCTTGGCATGATAATGACAGATACACACTCCCTGCCTTCTAGGTACTTACTTGGCTAGCACGAGCTGTATGACATTGTGATGGGGACACAAAGGAGGGGCTCAAAACCAGCTTCGAAATAATTGTAATAGAGGGAACATCTGAACTGAGTCCTGTCGGTCAAATCTAAATGTTAGCCAGAAGAGCCCGCTCAATGGTTGAGTGTCCACCTACAAACCCGGAGGTCATGGTTCGATTCCTGGTCAGGACACATGCCCAGGTTGTGGGCTCAATCCCCAGTGTGGGGCATGCAGGAAGCATAAAATACTTTTAAATGTTAGGTAGAAGAAACAGGGGAGAAACAGATATTCATTCTAGGCTGAGGGTCCTGGCACATGCAAAGAAAGATAAACAAAAGTGGATATGAATAGGGGAAGGGGCTAGTGAGCATTGAGGCTGAAGAGGAAGCTAGGGAGGCATTCTTTCATGAAGGGATCCTCTAGGTCATGTTAAGGAAGTTAACTTTATCCTAAAGGTAATGGCATGATGGGGAGTGGGGGTTAGGGATGAAGAGTGTTAATCTGAGAAGAAACCCAAGGGGTCTGTTATTCACATTCTGGGTAGAGTTTGAAGAAGGGATCAGAGAGCAATTAGCCTAGAATCAGGGAGTTAGGAGCTGATAAATCAATAAAAGCATGAAATGCTAATAGTTACCACATTAAGGCAGTGCTGGCCCAGGAGATGGAGAGGAAAGATGGGTTCCAGAACATGTTAGAGAGGTGGGATTGACAGGAAGGGGAGGAGAATGGGAGAGGAGGCAGCAAAGAGGACTGCCAGTGTCCTGCTACCTACAGGCACCTTACCTCATTTGATTCCTACAACATCACCACATCTAGTAGGCAGGGCCGTCACTCATTTATCAGATGGGGAAAATGGCTCAGAGAGGTCCAGCGGCTTCCTCAGACTTAGTGAATGATAGACCCAGCATCAGAAACTCTCTGACTCCTCAGTGAAGGGCATTTCTGCTTCTTGTGCAGAGATTTTACTCACAGTTAACCACATCATGAAGATTTCAGGCTCACCATCCTCAAAGTGCATTTAGTAAGACCTCAACTGGTCATTAAATGATCGGTCCATCATTTGCATTTTCTGAGTTGAAAAGACAACCTATAGGTCAAAGTGCCTATAACTTTTAATAACTAGAACAGTTCGCAGAGATAAGGGAGAGAGGATAAAGTCCCTAATGCAGCTAAGCATTCAATCACTCAACAGGTATTAATAGAGAACCTCTAGGTATACTCTGACATAAGGTCCTGAATAATAAGCAGCTTGTTCTCATAATACCTACAAGACAGAAAAACACAGCAACCAAATCGAAAGCATATTTAAAGAGAAAATGGGGAACAAGAACTGCAATGGAAATAGAATGAAATGCATACAGGAGAGCCCGAGAAAATAATCCAGTGGATCTGAACATTTAGAACCAGGGATGGGAGGACCAAATGAAATAGAATGTCTATAGAAATTTAAAAACTCACTTGTTTCGCCGAAACCGGTTTGGCTCAGTGGATAGAGCGTCAGCCTGCGGACTGAAAGGTCCCAGGTTCGATTCCGGTCAAGGGCATGTACCTGGGTTGCAGGCACATCCCCAGTGGGAGATGTGCAGGAGGCAGCTGATTGATGTTTCTCTCTCATCGATGTTTCTAGCTCTCTATCTCTCTCCTTTCCTCTCTGTAAAAAATCAATAAAATATATTTTAAAAAAAACTCAATTGTTTCAATAATGGTTTGCTAAGAGAAAATAATCCCATATTTCTAAAGATAATTTTACCACTTTTCTTTTTTGGTCTATGCTCAATTGCTTATCTACCAGACTATGCATTGGAGGGTGTGAGTGTGTTTAATTGAAAAGCCAAGAGGGAAGAAAGTGCATAGAGTCAACCCTCAATCCTTTAAGAGAAATAATACACTTCAGACGGGTGCTTGAGAGAAGCCGTGGCCATTTCTCTGAGGGTGACCTGCTACTTCAAAGACCAAGAAGTGACCTGAGAAATGGACCTCCCCCCATCTCTCCCAGTCACCACAATGCCTAGACTCATTTGTTCTGAATGTTTGAATTTCTAGAAACACATTAACCTTCCTCCTCCTTTATGATCAGCTTCCCCCTCTTACAAGCCATTCATGATTAAAGTCGTTGCATTAGATTTTTCTATCTGGTTGCTATAGAAAATAGACTCCAAAAGTTAAAAGTCTTTTGTATTCTGCTTTTTACCTGCAAATTTTCAGTCCCACTGAAAGTAGAAAAATCCACTTTTATATTTTAAACTAACCTCAAAAAGGTCCATTTATTTTCCTAGAGACTGATGGCTCAAGTCCTTTTCACCTGAACTAGGTTAAATATTACATTTCATTCCTTTAATCCATAAATATGGACTGGAATCCCTTCTTGGTGATGCTATTGGGCTACACCCTTAAGGAGCTTAGAATCTAGGAGAACCTATCACTACCACACACAATAGGAAGTACATGGAAAACATGCAAATCGCACTCAATAGGGGGTAAAGGCCAGATCCTGCTGTCCCTGCTAATGATACCATGAAAGAAAACACCGGGATTCTATGAAAGAGCAAAATATGCTGCACTTAACATGGAAGGACTGTTTGCTATTCCTCATAACACATCAGAGCTCAGCAAAACAAATATACTCATAAGAGTAAAAACTGAGCTGCTTATTAAACATGTAAGTTAGCACTCGGTTTTGAACAGGCTCCCTACTGCTTTGTCCTCATTATCCTAAAAACCATGAGAATCACTTCCCTAAAATTCCAACAGAAACTCTCTTATCAAACTTATTTAATAAAGATGGAAAGTAGAGCACAGTAGCTGTGTTAAGTACACAGATTGCTACCTTTAAAGACAAAATTTCATTCCCATCATAGAAAAAATGTAGGAGTCTCATTGAAGACCATACCTTCTATGCGCATCTGAAGAGAACACCTCACCTGGGACTGGAGTGTCTCAGAGAAGCCTTTTGCTTTTCTGTCAGACTAAGGATTGACACAGCTGTAAGTTTTGTAACTAAGACAACAATCCCTCTCCTCTGTAGTTTAGTTTCGGCCTGTGACTGACATCCCCAAATACAAGAGAAGTTGCCAAGACTTGAGCTTTTATTGAGTGAAGTGGAGTTTTGGGCAAAGGAGTGGCACGATTCTTATGTTTTTTAAGGTTCACTCTGGCTGTGGGGTTGAAAACGGGCTGAGCTATGATAGCAGCCCAGGTAAGACCCAGGAAGGTGGCAGTGGGGTGGTGAAAGGGAGTCAAATCCTGGAAAATATTTTAAAAATAGAGTCAACAGGATTCTCTGACACATCAAAAGTGGGGTATGAGAGAAAAAGGAGTCATATGATGTTAAGGTTTTTGGTCTCAGCACCTGGAAAGATGGATTTGCCACCTACTGAAATGAGGAAGACTGCATGGACTGGATGTGGGGCAAAGGTGGGGAGGCAAGAGTTTGATATGTTCATAAAGTCTGTTAGACATCCACCTGGAAATATGGAGCAGCACCTGGATATTCATATTTAAAGTTTAGGGAGAGGTCTTGGCTGGAGATAGGAACTCGGGAGTTATCTGTACATCACCAGGACTAGGTTCAGCTTAGGACGCGACACTGACCGGAGAATTCTCTTAGCGTGAGCGCGCCTCCTCATTGCGCGGTGGGGGAAGCATCGCTGCGGCAGAGAGAAGCCGGCTCGCGTTTCTCCACCGGACATCCGCCCAGGCTGACCTGATTTCAGGCATCACACAGGGAGGGAGACAGAGAAAGGGAGCTGCTCCTCACCCACAGAGCATGAAGGTCGCTTTCCCGTGGTGAAGTGAGGGAGAGGGAGATTAAAGAGAATCTCGTCAAACACAGTCCCAACAGCAGCCTGGAGGAACCCTTTGGAATGCCATGTGCCCAGGGAGTCTCACCTATTTTAGGGGCTCCTGTTTTCTCCTCAGGTCACAGGCACATCATTTTTTGCAGATAACACCAACAATGGGTCTATTCATCAATTTCATGAAGGTAAGTGAGGGCTGGGAGCAACTAAGACAAACTCATTCTCAGTTGAATTTGTTATCATAAACAAAAATATAGAGATAAAGATTTAGAATATTTGCCATGCCAACATTAACTTTCTATGGGAAGCAAAAAAGGCACCAGATGGTTAAGCTTTAGATATTCTCAGTGGATGACTAAAAGAAGGCAAATATGAAACTAATGTTTTACATTTAAGCCATGCTTAGAACCATCAAAAGATCACTCACCTGCACGCAAGTCCTTTCAGCGTTCAGTGCACTCAAGTCCACTCAGCATTTTTGGAAATGCACATACAATGTCATCTTTTGAGTATGCTACTTTTTTGAAACTTCCATTGTAACGTACTGATAATTCAGTTGGCCAACTTTTACACTCACTAACCAATTATCTATGATGTGAAAACTGGGCTGCCAATTACTGATAAAAAAAAGGAATAGAGTGAGAAGAGAAATACCCCAGTGATTAAGGAGAGCTCAGTACCAACTCCTCAGCAATCAACCTAAAGTAGACCTATGTAAGGGTAAAACTATCCATTGCTCCTTCTAGATAGGGAGATATTTTTGTGAAAATAAAACCTCTATGTAAGGATAAAAACCATCCATTCATCCATCCGTCCTTCTGGATAGGGAGAGATTTGGGGAAAATAAAACAATATTATAAAAGACACCATATGAGAAGTCCAAATCTTGTTTTAAATTTTTATCAAGGACTTGTTCTGCCAGGAAACACTTCCAAAGTGGAAAGGTTTTGTCTCAACTGGTGTGGCAGCAAACACTTCCGCTGGAGCAGTGAGAGCAGTATCAGGATACTCGCTGGCTTCCATCGCTTTCAAAATATTTGTGTTGCTGCACGCTCATCTGCCAGTCTATGTGACTTACAGTGCTTTGTGTTTATCTGGGTGTAGTCATACAACTATGATTCCAGAAAATGTTACAGAGAAGTTGGTATAAATATGCTGCAATGGAAAACCAGAAGTTGCCAAGCCAGTGTGGCTCAATGGTTGAGCATTGGCCCACGCACCAAGAGGTCGCTGGTTTGATTCCTGGTCAAGGCACATGCCAGGGTTGCAGAAGGCAGACAAGCAATGTGTTTCTTTCTCATTCATGTTTCTATTTCTCTCCCCCCACCTCTAAAAAATCAATAAAAACATATTTTTTCCAAAGTTATATAAAAAAAAGAATATCTGCAGTCTATCTACCCTTCTCACTATGTAGTTACACCATATTTGCAAATTATGGTACAAACTAGTCTTTACTTTCACAAGCCCGAGGTAAGCCTAATCAGTAACGTTCTGAAGCACTTAAGAGGGTCAGATTTAAATAGCATTGCTATAAAATAGAAACAGACTCATAGATACAGAGAACAGACTGATGGTTGCCAGAGGGGAGAGGGACTAGATGAAAAAGGTGAAGGACTAGGCAGTACAGATTGTTAGCTACAAAATAGTCAAGAGGATATACAGTACAGCATAGGAAATATAGTCAATAATATTGTAATAACTATGCAGGGGCCACATGGGTACTGGTAATATCAGAGGGAACACTTTGTAAAGTGTATGGTTGTCTAACCACTAGCCGTACACCTGAAACTAATATAAAATTATATTGACTGTAAACTGTAATTGAAAAATAAAATGTAAGAAAAAAAGAAATAGTATGACTACATACTTGTGAGAAAATGCCCAGCATCTTATGGAAGTTGCTATTCAATACTCAGTATTTTACCAGGCAGATTCTCTTTTCACAGCTAAAGAGATCTTTACTTGAGCTTACATTAATGGACAGAGTCAGGATTTATTAAATCTTCTTCACTAATTCGTCAATTACTTTTATTATTGGGGTCATGATTACTAGGAAAACCCTTTAAAAAGTCTTTGGCTTTGTTTTGTGCTCAAAGTTAATCTTGAAGAAAGAGGACTCCCCAGAAGTGGGCACAAGTGGCTAGGAAGGCGGCGAAGGTCTTTGGTGCAGAAGGCGGGCCTGGGAGAAGGGCAGGAGCAGCGCGAGGGAGGCTCTCCTGGGTGGGGACCGTGCTTGGCACATGGCAGGTGCCCCCGATATCTGGTGAGTAAACACTTATACATAAAATTCTACCGTAACAGTTTGGTCAGATTTGAGAAACTTCAGAACTATTTTGGAATATCAGCAAATTTGGGGTGAATCTAGATATATAAATTAGCCACCTTAAGGATAATATTGGCCCTTTTTTGCATAAAACTGGGTATTCTCTTATAGCAAAAGTTTTCCAGGAAAAATGGAAGGGACTAGAGCTTCCTTTGTCCTCTTAAAATTAGGAAAGGGTCTGAATAAAGCAAAACCCCAAGTCTAGGAGCTGGCTAAGGAAGGAGAGATGAAAAACCACGGGTACTGGGGGCTTCCACATGCTACCTTTTCTTTTGTCATCTCATCTCATCTCATCTCATCTCATCTCATCGCATTTACAGGGGCTCCTTTTCATTCACTAAGGAACTTATTCTGTTTGAACACAGAAAAGTCACTACTCTTATGTCTGGTGTAAATCCATTTCTCCAGCGGATCTTCTGGCAACTCTGGAATCTCCTGACTCCTGCCTCTCCCCTGAAGCTGCCCTGAACCATGTGGCTGGCCAATGCCTCCCTGTAAGAACACCCCTCAGAGAGCACAGTCCTCCTCCCCTCCCT
>NW_006300032.1:2214531-2223376 GCF_000327345.1 Myotis davidii | reverse complement strand
CCCCTCCTCCTCCTCCTCTTCCTCCTCCTCCTCCGAACATCGGCTCCCTCGGGAGGGCAGAGGCACCTGTCCCAGCTTCCACTCTAAAAGTGTCAGTGACGACGAACCTCGCACAGTTTCACTCAGTGAAATACAAGAAACAACACGGATGTTCTCTTCTGGTCATCAAAAGAGAGATTTTTCTCTTTTGTTTTCAAATGCTGTCTTGAGAAACTTCTCAAGAACAAACATATAATATAGAATCTGACCTTTGAAAACCATTCTCCACTTAAATAGAAATTCACATAAATTACATTTCATCGCATGGCTCCTAAAGCTCACTAGATGCTATTTATACCTTTTTGTTATAAGAAGACATTCCAAAGAGAGGGTGGCCAGGAGTGTTCACATTCCTCTTATCATGCACCCCCCTCCCCCCAACAAATTAAACCCAAGTTCAAGTCAGCATGGCTATCTGTCTCAGTGGTTCTCAGGGTTAGCCACGTTTTGACTATAACAATACAAATTTTAAACCCAATCTAAATCAACAAAACCTGATAAATGTCATGTAATCAGCCAATGAAGGATGAATGCTGTTAACATTAGACCAAATAGTTTGTCATTATACTGCCTGTCAAATGAAGACCTTCGGATTTCAAATTCAAGCGCTCTGTATGATTTTATAATATAATTGACATTTTCTTTTCAATTTAAGAATATCCATCTTCCCACCCAGAGTCCCCAATACAAAATCTCGCCAAGCTGTTTACTCATGCAAAAGCTATTAATTGCTTAAAGCCCCTCAGGTTGTTTTCAGCAGTATTTGCTTCTGATATTTACAAGAGAAACATACATACCCGGGCGTACCTTTGTGCCTGGTTGACGGTGGTGATATGATGTCATGAGTGGCAAACTGCCTCTATCACACTGATCCATCTGCCTTCGTCTATTAACCACCACCTTTACTAACGCGTGTGCAGACTACTGATCACACCTTCGCAACTACAGGGAGTTCAATCTGGCTTAGGTTTAACACAGCTCCCCCAACGGGCAATCAGAGGATAAGAAAGGGAAAGGGGGGGAAAAAAACAAAAACTAAAAAAAGACACAGAAATCAGCAAATAGGTAAAAATGAGACAGGATATGTTAAAAATGGAGAATTTAACTGAAACCTTTGCCAATGCTTTTGGTAACTGAAGTCATTTGATTCAGTTCCACCAAATTAGCCAGAGCACTCTCCTTGCACAGAGCATGCTCCAGAGCAGGCAGACCCCAGCTCTGTGCGCTCAGGCAGCAGAGCCGGTTAACCGCACTTTCATTCCTTAAGGATGGCATCTCCCGGTTTATATCAAATCATCTATTCAACAAGGCGATCTGGCTTCGACTGCCACATACTTAAAAACAAGATTTTGATTAGTAGTGGGAGCGAGAAAGGGAACTCGAAAGCATGACAAAGTTTTCAAGGGAGAGACAAAGGAAATAAAGGGCTGGCTTTGTTTGGTTTATTAAATTTCAAGGGCTTTGCCTGCCAGTTTGAAAAATGCATGATATCACCAGTGTGTTTATTAAAAGTGCTGCTTTAAATTGCAGATTGAGCAAGTGTGAATTCCCTTTGGTAGCTGTAGGTTATTGACTAACAATTATATGCAATTTTTGAATGAAAGGAGGGGGAAAGAATGGCAGGACTATGGCTCTAAAGCTGCTGCTAAATGTATGACAGTAAAATGTCCAGATTCACATGGACGCAACATTTCCAGGGTCCCTTGCATTTTAATTGTTCAAGTCTTTTAGAATGATGTTCAGATCAAAGAGTAAAATAGCATAAACTTTGCACAAGGCTTACTTGACAATTCATTACTGGATTTAGGAAGGGGTGGGGAACCTGCCAGAGCATAGGGCTGCTTGCTAGCTAACTTGAAAAATGCACTTGTTTCAGCACAGAAATAACAAATCTGTTTCTGATTCCAGACATTATATTCCAAATGCTGCCAAGAAAAGAATCTAAGGAATTCTTTTACATACACAACATACACAAGACAACTGGAGAGAGGCCTGTGATCTGCTCCAGGGTGCACAACAGGGAAGGAGAGAGTTGAGTTTTTAGTATGAACTGCCCTCGCGGGAGCAGAAGCACATGCCTGAGATAGTTCTGAGCTGTAATCTGCAACATAACTCTGCTATTATTAGACAACCTAAAGGCTTTCCTAAATCTGTAACTTGTGAAGCAGAAAAGGATGTGGATGAGACCCTGCCATGCTGAGCATGCAGGCAGCTGGGAGACACCCACTCCACACAATTCACCACTTTTCCAATGAAACTAGATTTCTAGCTCTTGGACGATACATAAGACGTAAGAAAGGGAAAGAATCTAGTCCAACACCAAAGCCAGGTTTAAATCTCTGTAGAGAATGCTGGCCGGGTAAAATCCAATACTAAATTCAGAAAGTTAAGGTCCATGATGTTCACCAAGCATGCTAAAATTATTCTTAGAACACAACAGGACTTACACATTAATCCTTTCATATGAGCAATGGTTTTAAACTTAACTACACAAGGTATCCTGCTTTACAACTTATTGAACTATGTAATGTTCAAGCCAATGATTCAAAAGGATGTAGTTTCGCATGCATCACTTCTGTTTTATTAATACAGGGAAGACTCAGCAACAGAATCCACTTTGGAGAGAAAGATCATAGGAGAATTCTGAAAGACTGAGTCATCCAGCAGACTGAGCCATCTAATGCAACTGTTTAAATTTTTGGCTCACACTGAGTTGACTGCAGTCAACTGAGTTCAATTTTGTTTTTTGTTTTTCCCCTTCTCAGCAGGATGAGTTCATAAAGGAAACTGGATCATTTATTGGAAATAAAAAGGCACCATTTTCTACTTTTGCATGACAGATCATAGTGAGTGTATATTTAACCCTTGTACCTACACATACAAACCTGTCTTAAAGCATAAGACTAACATTGCCGTAAGTTACAAACGAATCATCAAAGCAGCTACACTGAACAGTCATTCTTACATTCTGTCCATTAACTACATCTCCTATCGATGCTATTTTACAATGTTACTTTACATAATGGGGTGAAGTGTTTCCCCAAAACCCACATCTACTGGGAACTCAGAATGTGATTTTATTTGAAAACAGTCTTTGCAGATGTAATCAGTTAAAATGAGGTCATCTATTGGAGTAGAGTGGGCCCTAAATCCAGTGACTGCTGTCCTTATGGAGCAAACCACCTGACACAGAGATGCAGGGAGACACACAGGAAAGACAGAGCCAGAGGTGCTGCCACAAGCCAAAAACACCTGCGGCCTCGGAAACCGCAAGAAGCACAGGAAGATCCTCCCCTAAAGGCTTCAGAGGGAGCATGACCTCGCCAGCACCTTGATTTTGAACTTTAGCCTCTAGAACTGGGAGAGAAGAAATTTCTGTTGTAAACTACTCACTTAGTGGTCATTTGTTACAGCAGCTCTAGGAAACTAATACGGATTTGTTTATCCACTAATGCCAGTTGGCCAATGCTCTGCTTACCAGTCTACAAGAAGATTACTATAGGAAATGAGATGAAACGTCTAAGTACTTTTACAGCTGTTTGACATTGTGGCGATATCCCACAGCACATGATTTTATGTTTTACAAAATAACTGTCTGTGATGGATTGGAAATTAAAAGTAGAAAATAGTCTTCACAGTCAGAGATGCACTACAAAGATCATTAATATTTATAAAGATGAACTGGTGTACTGCAATTAAGAAACTTACCATCTGAATCATCTCAGAGAAACTTAATTAGGTTCCATGCAGTTTTAGTGGTAAAAAATATTTCATTCTAATTTTTTGAACAAAGTAATCTATGAATAGTATTTGATACAGGCATGGTAGTTTGCCATTGACCATGTTATTTGATTAGCCAGAAACTCACTTCCCAGACCATGTTAGGTCATGGATTATGTAAGTGAAGGAACAACACATCATGGCTTTGTTGACCATCTGGACCTTGGCAGAACTTGAGAGAACATCTTCCCAGAGACTGGGAGCTCAGGCGTTGCTCATCCAAAACGAACTTGGGTGGAGTGGGCGTATCTGAGCTACTTCAATGGCAACAGTAGAGAGTGATTTTAACTAAATGAGCTATTATCCTGACAAGAAAGATAAAGGTGACATCTCTCTTTACAAGAAGGCATTTTTTTCTAGCACCAAATCAACCAATAGCTGAGTAGACAAGAATTCAGAAAAAAATAGTCTAAATGGAGAAAAGGAAACCTGCATCAATGTGGGAGGCTGTCTGGTGTGAATGTTTTCTTTGAACATTTAAAGGAAATGCACAGGAACACAATTTCACCCCAAAGAAGGGCAGCCCTGTTTCCTTTAAAGTCGATGCAAATCATAACCGCAGACTCCATACCCCTTAGAACCTCAGCGAGCCACAGAAACAGGCCAGTTAATGAAACCTGAAAATGCCTCGAACAGAGGGGAACGCACACACAGTGAGAACACAAAGCACCGCAAGGAGCCCTTCATATTCCCGTGTTGAATCTCAATCACCATTACGTTAGCCCGGGGTTGCCTCATCTGTAGCACAAAGGGCAACCTAAAAACCATTACTGTAAACCAAGAGGCTATCCATCCCAGGAAGAGAGCAAAATGTCAACTCTTTGTCCTGGCTGCTGGGAGAGCAGAAGTGGGCTTTAAAGGGGACTGTGGATTCCTGGTTAAAACACACACTTCAGCATAAAAGTACTCAGTTGTCATCACATGCCATTCACTTAACTTTCTAAAATGTCCTAAGTTACCACGGAAACTAAGAGTCCGTGAAATTGATAGATTCTTTCATAAAGTGAAATTGCTGTTATGGGAATGGGTGGAGACAAATATGTTGAAGCTGCAAAAGTCATACCCTGCAACAACTCCGCACCTGCATTCAATTAAAAATCTAAACCTTAAGCTATCATTAGATCATAATGATTTCAACTGCACTGTGGAAATTACACTAGGTTAGCAAGCACCCTCATCCAATATAAAACTGAATGTTGGCTCTGATAGTTACATTCTTGAGACAACAACTTTAAAAAAAAACACACAAAACAGCTTTTTTTAAAAAATAAATGAGCTCATAACTCACTCTAAAATTATTTTTCAGAAGTATTCAAATTCATTTCAGCCTTATGAGCTCCTTAGAAATCTACTGCAACTAGATAATCTCTATAGTATAAATTAACTTAATTCTTTTGGAGAGAAAAATGGGATGTTCTTTCTTGTTCTTACCCCCTCAGTTTTATCAAATTTGTACCAACTGTATAAACAAATATCCAAAACTCAGCTTAATATTAAAGACTTGGTTGGTTTTTAAGGTGTCAAATTAGGGTTAAAACTGTAAAGGTTAAGTCTAGAGAATCCATGTCTTTCCTCATTAATAGCCTGAGGACAAAGGAACAGTTAATAAAGCAAGCCAGGACCACTTTATTTCCAAAAATTGAAAAGCTGTCAAGAATTTCACATCAACAGAATGACATACACTGAAAGAAATGAACAAAATAATCTATTCCAGTTCTGAGGAAATTCATTTTCACTCCCCCATTCCAGCAATCTCATAGACAAACACACTCTCAAATGCCTAAATTAATTACATTCTGACAAGAGTTGGAAGAAAAACAGAATTGAAGAAAAAATAATTGCCTCAAAAGAGAAAATACTCCCCTAAAATCAGGAAATCACTACATGGACTCACATATTCACCATGTTACAGTACTTGAGAAGTACTATCATCCATACATAGCTAGAACAAGAACTGTGTCTGTAATAAAATTAACGTCATTCCTGAATTCACACAAGAAAGCTTATAGCAATAGAACAGTTCACCCCTTCTAGTCATTCCTTCCCATGGGCAACTCATCACACAAAAGTTCCCTGATAGGACTTACACTGCCACTGTAAACTATTCCTACTTTTATTAAGTTTCCTTTAATTCTAAACTTTTAACCCCTTTTGTCTATGACAAAACATACACGAAACACACCCAAAAAGTTCTGGAGAACTATCTTTTCTGTCTAAAAGAAAATTCCATCTCCCCAGCAGGAGGTCTTTCTTCCTGTTTGCAACAGAAAAAGAACAATGACTTTTTCACTTTCATACTTCACAAAACTCCCTCAAACTTGGATTTTAATAGAACCAGCCATGTGATTTGGACTCTGGTGCTAAGTGACCATTTTTCTAACGAGACCCTCACCACCCACACGGACCCAGAGCCCCCTCACCTTTCAGGCAGAACATTGTGAAGCAGTCCCATGGAGGGGCTGTGCTCTGCGGCGAGCAGCCTGCAGTGCTAGGCACAGCTGTCTCCCAGCCCACCTCCCCAGCGCTCACTGCCAGAGCGCGGGGCAGCCGGCCAGCGCCTGCGATTACAGGAAGCCACTGCCCAATCCCCAGCTTTCTGGCTGAGCCGCTGACACCTCCCTATCTCTCAGGCGCTGTTTCACACCACAGAATCAGCCAGGATCATCTTGGAAAGTGAGGGGCACAGGGGGTAAGCAGGCGCGGTTCAGAGTCCAAGGGAGAACAATGCAAGGGCAAGTCCATTGGTCTGTCGATCACAGTTTCCACTGCAGCAGATGCAGCAGCTCATGTGATCAACAAGGCAAAACAGAAATCACTGGATTCTGTTTAACTGTTTGCTACTAATTATGACTATTCTTGGACTTCATTATTCCTTTGCTTAGCCACACTCTAACTTTTTTACTTATATCAGACAACCCGTACACTGGTCCATAGTTAGCACTAAACCTTAGAGGTGAAACCGCACACAGGTGCCTGGGTCTCCATTAATGGGTGAATGTAGGGGAAGTGCTGGTAACATTTAGGGAGCACCATGAAGTGCTGACTATTGTTGCTATTATCACTACGGTTACGAAACTTGAGGGTGTGGGCAAAAATGTGCAGTATGTTACACTTGTATGGCCCTGTGGTTTTTCAGATGAGGCAACAAAAAGAAATATCCCTAAGTTGGCATCACAGCATGTGAATTTCTAACTCTACTGCAGCCACAATCAGATCATGACATTTCTCCCCTCCACTGGAAAGCTGCATTCACTCTGGTGAGTTAAGGGCTTTAATGTTTAAAGTTCTCATTTAAAAAAATGGCCAGCTAGCATCAGAGTCTACATCACTTTACTTATAAACTCTTTAACAAGGTTAAAAGGCAGGAGAAGGATTTTCTTTCCAGCTCTGAAGAGAAACGGTCTCCTAATGAGGCCTTGGGAGCACCCTGCGAGAACGACAGTCTGACAGTGAGCGGCCCGCAGCCTCTGGAGTCCCCTGGTCACAGGAAGTGGCCATTGTTTCCAGGGCCCGTTGCTGTGTGCAGGTCTTCCTTTTGACTCCACAGGATGCAGGAAACTGACTCATAGAAACCATCTATCTGTCTGTCTGTGTCCTGGGGTGCTGGCTGCAGCCCTTGCTACATACTACGGATGCTCTATGGCTTTGGATTTGCACATAAGGTGCAGCATATCCTCGCTGGGTGTCCGCTCCTCACCTCCTAGTATCCCCAGCAGCACCTGGTTAATGTTTCCTACCATGAGGAAGTCATTGTCCTTGTTGCTATGATCGTAAAGAAATAGCAGAGACCCCGACCAGAGCTTACTGGGATGAAAAAAATCCTGCATGTGGAATGACAAACAGTGATATTAGCTCTTAGAACAGAGCTGGAAGGAAGCTTATAGCTCTTCTTACTTGGTAGACTGGTTCAGCGATGAGGCGATTTGCCCAACCAACCAGTGGCTACATCAAGATCAAAGTCAAATCACCTGACTTGGCTTTTTCCATCTCACCATGTGACCCTCCCACGGATGGCTGGACTCATATCTTGTCCTTGCCTGTCTTGAGTGGTCTTCTATGCAATGTAGGAATTACGAAGGTACTCCTGGAAGTATTCTTATGGGTTAGATATAACTTTTGAAATTGCACACAGAGAGAAACTCTACAACTTGGAGAGTTAAGAATTCTGAACATAGGTTAGTAGACAGGGTTTGGGTGGTTATATGCTCCTAATAGCACTCTATGAATACTCACAGTTAAACCTTTTAATATTGACAACTTTCTTGCTGGAAAGAACACTGAGTTGGAAAGTAAAGAGAATGTGATTGCAGCTGCATCTGTAGCTTTATCTAGCTGGTCTCTATAAGCAGTTCATGACCTATAAATGTGGGGGCTAAATTAACTCTTAAGATTCTATTCTTAGACACAGCTGATTCTCACTGCCAATTGGCCGGGAGGTCAATTCCTCCCAGTGATTCTACAGCAACCAAGGCATAGCTAAAACAAGACTGTGCACAAAGCTCACAAGGGGGTGCACCAAGAGTGTCCACCTCAGGTAACTGGGGAGGCTGAACCACTGGGCCCTACAGGACACCTAGCACACAAAGCCTCTCTATCAACACAGGGAAGCAGCCAAAATGCGGAGACAGAGAAACAGGTCACGATTGGCAGAAATAGAGGAAAGCAAACGATTGGATATAGAGTTCAAGGCCACGTTTATAAGGTTTTTCAAGAATTTTATGGAAACCGCCGATAAATTTAAAAATTTTCTTTTCCATCCCTTATTTTCAGTCTGTGTGAGTCCTTCATTCTGAGGCAGGTGTCTTGTATATCAATTCAGCTTACCCTATGTCTTTTGTTTGGATTATTTAATCCAGTTACATTTAAGGCTATTATTGATAGGTACTTGTTTGTTGCCATTTTTATTGTTTAGGCCTGTATTCCTTCTTCCTTTTCTATTTCTTCTTTTTACCACAGTTCCTTTAGCATTTCTTGCATTTCTGGCTTGGTGGTAATAAACTCCCTTAGCCTTTTTTTGTCTTCGAAG
>NW_006300032.1:2206603-2213874 GCF_000327345.1 Myotis davidii | reverse complement strand
AAAAAAAAAAGATTCTATTCTTCTAGCCAACTCGATTAATTTTTTGCTTTGACACATATAGGCATTTATATTAATACTAATGGCCTGTTGCGTGAAGATTTGTGCAATAGGCCTTCCTTCCCCTGGCTGCCGGCACTGGTTTACCTCCGGCACCTGGAACCCAGGCCTTTGGTCCGGCTGCAGCAGCAAGGCTTGGCTTCTCAGATCCAGCAGCTCCCAGCCCCTCCTCTTTTTTTTCTATTACTCTAGGACAGTGGTCGGCAAACTCATTAGTCAACAGAGCCAAATAACAGTACAACAATTGAAATTTCTTTTGAGAGCCAAAATTTTAAAACTTAAACTATATAGGTAGGTACACTGTTATTAATTTAATTAGGGTACTCCTAAGGCTTAGGAAGAGCCACACTCAAGGGGCCAAAGAGCCACATGTGGCTCGCAAGCCACAGTTTGCCGACCACGGATTTAGTGCAAGAGGTAGGTGGGTGAATAAACAACTATACAATACACAACATTAATAATGATCAACAAAGCTTCTTGCCTATTACCATCTAACTAAGCTGCTCTTCCTAGCCAGGTGAAAACATCCATAATTTAATATAATAGGTTGAATGGTGTCCCCCAAAATTTCTGTCTACCCAGAACCTCAGGATCTGATCTTACTTGGCAATAGGGTCCTTGCAGATGCACTTAAGAATCAAGATGAGCCGAAACCGGTTTGGCTCAGTGGATAGAGCATCGGCTTGCGGACTGAAGGGTCCCAGGTTCGATTCTGATCAAGGGCATGTGCATGGGTTGCGGGCACATCCCCAGTGGGGAGTGTGCAGGAGGCAGCTGATCAATGTTTCTCTATCATCGATGTTTCTAACTTTCTATCTCTCTCCCTTCCTCTCTGTAAAAAATCAATAAAATATATTTAAAAGAATCAAGATGAGATGGTACTGGGTTAGGATAGTGGTAAGGAAAATAAGAGTGTCCTTATACGAAACAGAAAAGGACCCACAGAGACAGAGAGAAGGCCGTGTGAAGATGGGAGCAAAGATTGTACTTACGAGGCCACACGGCAAGGAACAGCTGGAGCCACCAGCAGTGAGAAGAGGCCGGGAGGGATTCTCCCCTAGAGTCATGGCAGCGAGTATGGCCCTGCTGACACCTTGATTTCAGATTTCTGGCCTCCTGAGAGAACACGTTTCTGTTGGTTTAAGCCACCCATTTGTGGTGATTTGTTACAGCAGCCCCAGGAAACTAATCCATTTAGCAAGGTAACAATTATAGGAGAGGGGGATGATTTTTATTTCTTTTTAAAACAACTTCAATTCATGGTTACATGGGCTTAAAAACCTGTTTTTCCCATACCGCTGAACTTACTGTGTCTATATTTTCAATGGAAAAAATAATCTTCCTATAACACTCATACTCAGCACAAATACCATCTTCTTTTACATTAGTGAAATTACAGGTTTCCCCCTCTAAAAATTTCACAGCATTAAACTCAAGTAATGGCAATAGAATAGGCTTTTACTAACATCAAATGTTAAGAGTACCATTTTTTAAATTCCCTCATTTTCACTATCAAACAAGTGTGAATATGTTTGAAAAAACAAAACATGAAAACGCACGCTAGAATCATTTTTTTTCAAACTAGGAAGAAAAAGAATTTACCCATTTAAATTATTATTATCTGCCACTGCTGATCATTACTACTGAGTTTGAAAAGTAAATACCTAGGAAGATGGGGAGCGGGCCCAGGATGATGAACGCTCGCAGAATTTACAGCCCTATGGGCAAGACAAAGGCCTTGTCTTTGCCAGCCATGACCTTAGAGCAGCAACCACTTTTCTCCCTTGTAGGATTACAACATCCAGCATCATGTTAAAATTTAACATTATTATCTCAGCCAGAGGGAGTGGTAGCCACACAACCAACCAAAATATTTTAGATACTTATTGTCTTCCAAACCACTGCAGTATTATGAAATTTATGTGCTGAATTTTTTTTTGTTTCAATAAAATACTGGGAATATGGGTAAATTAGAAATTAATTTGCACAATGCATAGAACTGGTGAGTCTAAAGGGCTCAAAAGCCTACTTTGTTCCTGGCAAAACACAAAAACACAAGAAAAATAGGCAAACCATACTTTCTCCCTGTGCATCCTGACTCTTCACAAAAGTCAGGCAAAGATGGAAAGAACCTTCTCCATACCCAGACAAGAATATGTTTCACATTAACTAGAAAAGGATTCCACACCAGGCAAGGCCTGCTTTCATATCTCTCTGTGTGCATCTCAGTGCTTTAAAAAGTCAGACACTAAAGACATATTCCCAATCACCACCTTCCATTTTCCCCTACACTGCAGGAGACTGAAGATGCTGAAACCCCCGATACTTTTAACATCAGAAGGGCCCTGACTGGTGTGGCTCAGTAGGCTGGGTGTAGTCCCAGGCGCAACCAAAGGTCACAGGTTCAATCCGGTTAGGGCACATGCCCAGGTTTCAGGCTCCATTCCCAGTAGGGGGCGCAGGAGGCAGCTGATTGACGTTTGTCCCTCACATCAATATTTCTCTCTCCCTCTCCCTTCCTCTCTAAAATCAGTAATACTTTAAAAAATATTTTTAAAAAGAAAGAATAAAAAACAGAAGAACCAAGTTAAGCCAGTTCTCTGTCAAAGAAGCCACTCTAACCCTGACCAGTTGGCTCAGTGGATGGACATTAGCCTGTGGACTGGAGGGTCCCAGGTTCGATTCTGGTCAAGGGCATGTGCCTTGGTTGTGGGCACATCCCCAGTGGGGGGTGTACAGGAGGCAGTTGATCGGTGTTTCTAACTCTATCCCTCTCCCTTCCTCTCTGTAAAAAATCAATAAAATATTTTTTTAAAAAAGAAGCCACTCTGTTGGCCAAGGCTAAATATCTGAACATCTCACCAAATTTTTAAAATATGCACTTCAGTTTTCTAAACTGTTCTAGAATACTTCAGTTTTTAGCAATATTCTGAATTTCTCAGAAAAGAGAATTACTGTCTAGGTTTTTCCATATATATTTTTGCTACTACAGAGAGAGACAGAAAAAAATTAGCATTACAACTTCACATTGGCTACCTGCACGGTTTCCCTGGTGACTGGTCCTGGTTCTAATGCCCCCCTCTGGCCACCACTGTGGGCAACATCGGTTCATCACAGGGAATCCTGGAACACAGGTCTTTGTTCTAGACACTTCCTCCTCCTGTTGCCATCTCACCCGCATCCTGTTTAATCTTTCTGCATCTGAGCCCAAGGGCGACCTCAACCTCTTTGCAGTCACTGTCCTCTTAGGAGAGGTCTGAATCTGGCTTGTTAAAGGAACAGGTTACTGTATGCTGGACACAAACCAGCTACAGAGCTCCAAGGCACCAGCAAATATTTCTCTGGGGTTCTCCAATGGCTTCTGGCCTAAGGTTTCTTCATTCATGTCACTATATGTCCTCCCAGAATCAAAGGAGATCTGCACTAATTGGCCATTTTAAAATATGTGCTCCTGAGCCCATTCTTAAGCCCATTTCCTCCCCTCCCCCTCCTTCCTTCACAACCAAGTCTGGATTTCTTGACATCACAACCAAGAAAGCAGCCCTCATTTGATCCCTTACCAAGAAATTGTCTCTTATCACACCCAAGGCAGCCTAGTTCTCCCAATATCTAAATGAGTTGATTTTTTTCATTTTTTTATAAATACACTTTATTGATTTTTTACAGAAAGAAAGGGAGAGGGATAGAGTTAGAAACATCGATGAGAGAGAAACATCGATCAGCTGCCTCCTGCACATTCCCCACTGGGTATGTGCTTGCAACCAAGGTACATGCCCTTGGCCGGAATCGAACCCGGGACCCTTGAGTCCACAGGCTGACGCTCTATCCACTGAGCCAAACTGGTTAGGGCGATTTTCTTTTCTTTTTAAGAACCTTTGAATTCCTCTGGTTCCCCTTTCCCAGGGAATGTCAAGATGAGTTTCCAACTTGACCTGAGCTCTTAGCTTGGATAACCTCACAGGCTCTTCTGCTGTCCTCTGCGCTCCAGAGCTCCACCCATGTGCTTAGGACCCCAGTCCACCACATAAGCAGCAGCAGCAGGAAGGAGTGTTTACTCTGCAACCTTGCTCCACTCATCCCACCCTGATGTAGCTTCAGGTCGTGCCTGTGGCTGAGAGGTTTCTTCTAGCTATAATACTCCTTTATACCTTTGTAGCAGTTAATTTTTTCTTTCCAAGTCTAACCTCTTAATCTACCTCTATACATTCTACATCTTTCCCAAAGAGTTCCAATTGCTCCATTCTCTCCCTTAAGGAAAAAAAAAATCATGATTCTAGCTTATGTGAAAAACACAAGGTCAAGATGAATCCCAAAGTCCCCATTGAGCAATAAAGGCCCTTCTGGGCTTGGACTCAGTTCTTTTCCCAACATTTTCTGGCCAAATCTCCCATTAAGTGGCCTTGGGAGGCTCTGCGCCACATTCCATGTGGTCTTACACCTCCACTGTCCTTGCTCAAGCATTATTCCCTTTGTCTGGAATGCAGGCCCACCCCACTTTTTACTTCTCTTAAGCCTCCTCTGACCACTCCTCTCCCCCAGCAGAATCAATCCCTCCTTGCGCTATGTCACCATCGTTCTTTTATTTTTTTTAATCTTCACCTGAGGATATTTTTTCCATTAAATTTTTTAGAGAGAATGGAGGGGAAGAAGGAGAAGGTGGGGAGAGAGAGAGAAATATCAATTGGTTGCCTCCCGTTTGTACCCCAACCAAGGCCAGAGATTGAGCCTGCAACCAAGGTATGTGCCCTTGATTGGGAATCGAACCTGCAACCCTTAGGTCGGTGGGCCAATACTCTAACCACTGCGCCAAATAGGCCGGGGCACCATGGTTCTTTATTTATGCAGCTATCATAGGGCCACAATTCCATCTGCCCGCCTAAAATGAGAGTTCCACAAAGTAGGAACTTGCTCATTCACACTTAACCTCCAATGCCCTGTGAGGTGCCTGGAACATAATATATGATCACTGTTCTCAGCATAAGCCAGAATTATTATCACTTTAATATTTAATTCAATAGCAAAAACTTAGAAGAATATGTATAAAATCTGGATGAAGATATCTATCTAATAGCATAATGATTCCTGGGAAGAGTCATAAAAATATTTAACATATTCCTTAAAATTAAATAGATACTATTTTTTCCTACATAAACCTGTACTTATTGAAACTCATTATTGAATAATAGTTACTGATCATTAAAAGTTAAACTTATGATGGAATATTTATAAATCATAATTTCTTTAGAGATTAATAACCTATCACAATATATAAATATCAAATCATTATGTTGTATATCTGAAACTAATATAATGTTATGTCAATTATTTCTCAATAAAAATACGTTATTTTAAAAATCCATAGTCTAAAGAGGCCTCATTTTCAAACCCATACACACAGATACCATTTTCTCTTGAGGCAAGTTTGCTAGAACAAACTCAGAAAGCAGTTTTCCTGCTCTCATTCAGCCTAACTTAAATGTTTGAAGGATGATGGACATGGAGAGGAAAAAAGAATTTTTCTGGAAATATCATGTAAGAATGTTGAAGTCAGTGTGTCCAGCTGGAGGGAGGATACAAAAGTCATAATAATGATCCTCAATCCTCTTTAGTGGCTTTGTTTTTCCCTTATAAAACCTCTAGAGTCTAATTTAATTCTCTTAAAGCTCTGCCATTTTCTGTAGACCTGATAAATATGTGTTATATTTTGGAGAGTCCAAGTTAAAGCACATAAAAATAACCTCATTTCGATTATTATTTTAACAACATTGAGTGTTCTAATTCTTGGAATGATAAATATGTACACTCATTTAGGTCTTGTATAATTTCCTTTTGTAATGTCTTGCAGTTGTCACATTGTTCATTAAATTTATTCCTAAGTATTTCTGTGTGTGAATGGAGTCACTCTCCAAATTTCATTTTCTAATTACTTGGTGTTAGTATAGAGAAATACAATTGATTTTTGTATGCTTGTCTTATATCCTGCACCCCTGCAATATTCACTTATTAGTCCAGTAGCTTTAGGGGGGATTACCTAAAGTTTTCAAAATACACCACTGTGGTCAGTGAATAAAGAAAGTTTTACATCTAAAAAAACCAAAAAAACCCTTCTTATCCTTTTATGCTATATATTTCATCACTGTGCTCCTTGAGGAATCAACTCCTAAAATACTATATTAATGACAATCCCTCCCCAACAAAAAAACAACTAACCTAAAATAAAGAGGCTATTTGCATCATTTTTTCCTAAACATCTGAGTACTCTAAGGAAGTTAAAACAATAACCAACCTTCAACTATGGAAACAGGTGCAACTCTCCTGCCCACACAATCCCCATCCTAACCATTCTAAAGAGAAATCAGCCTACAGATCAGAATTATTCAAGATCACGAGGCAGCCAACCAGGAGCAACACAAGTTCTGCCACCCTTACGTGTTAATAAAACATCAGCTCCTAACCAGAGAGTAACTGAACTATAATTATTGTGAATCATCAAGCAAAAACATAAAAGTTAAAAGGAAGACATACATTAAGTGCCCAGCCTCTGGGTAACTTTTTATTATTCTGATACTTGACTTAAAATTTATAAATTTAAAATATTTCATTTTTAAGCCAACTCTATATTTGAAAAGCCCAAAGCTCTGTAAAGACCTGGAGAATTTCCATAAAAAGGTAGTTTATTTCTGAAGTCACCACATTCTCCAACTTCTGACCCACTTAAGCCTTGGCGACAACGGTGAAAGGAAGGAGCTAATCATTTCCCTTTCAACTGCCAAGTCTTCTCTCTGAGCAGCCAGGCAGCTTGAAACTTCCCAGGAATAGCGAGTTATTTCAGAACCCATAGGATTTACAACAATAATGGTTTGAGGAAACCACAGCGTTTAGGTTCATTCAGTCTTGTTCCCTGTGCTTAGCAGTTTAAAAATAAGCAAGAAAATGATTCTTCAATTTGGCAGACCAATTCCAGGGAGGCGTCCTGCCACAGTGCATGATAATCACAGAGTTACAAGGTCCACAGAGGACAGCTTCCCACAGAAACAGCTCTTTTCTGATCCTCCTCTTTGATCACCAAACTGACCTGAGCCTTTTTTGTTTTTGTTTTATCTCTTCTTCTCTTCTACCTTCCTTCCCTTCCCCCCTTCTCTCTCTCTCTCTCTCTCTCTCTCTCTCTCTCTCTCTCTCTCTCTCACACACACACACACACACTCTCTTGCTTT
>NW_006300032.1:2175568-2206583 GCF_000327345.1 Myotis davidii | reverse complement strand
GCTTAAGATCAGTAAGTTAAGTCTAATAGAAGTCTGCAATTCTGCCGATGATAATGGCTGGCATTTTTGTTCCATTTTTATTTAATGCATCTCTGCAAATTCAGCTATTAATGATAATAATTCTACAACCCCTCAAAAGGGCAAAAAAAAAAAGCTACATGTCAAAAACAGTAATACTAAGTTTAAAGTTTGAGAATGCACTTATTTCTTCGGAGGCAGGTGTGCTTTTGACAGCTCTATTAAGTTATTCCACGGTCTCTAAGGATTCCAGTTCACACAAAGGAAAGGCTGCAGCCTGGGGCTTTGGGGGGTTTTTGTTTGTTTTTTGGGGGGAGGTTTTGTTTTTGTTTTTTTTTCCATTCAATTCTTGGAAAGCTGAATAAATTTTGCTTTTGTGAGTGGAATCAAAGTTACAACAGAGAGCCTGTTTTCAGGGTTGATGGCCCTCTTTGCCTCTGCTCTCATTAGTAAGTTGCCTGTCTTGGGCACATCTATTTAGAAAACTTCTGTGTGATACAGAGTGAATGAAAAGCTTCCCAAACCTGCTCTGAAAGGTCAGCAAAGGAATGTGTCACTTGACCTTCACAGGGCAGTCAGGAATGTCAGAGTTAAAGAAACTAACAGAAAGGGACACAATCTCAATACTATTTAGGAGAGGGGAAAGGAATGCCAGGGCCACGGTGGGTTCTGGGGTCTTAAGCAAGCTAACTGGCCTCCCTGGACCCCCGCTTCATCTGTCACAGACATCAGACAGGGCTATCTCTGAGGTGCCTTCCAGCCCCAATAAGTGAGCCTTGTTTTGTTAAGGTAACTCCACGTGGATCCCTTCACAGCGCCAATTTGGGGGCTATATGCAAATATTTACTCAAATGCTCTCAAATGGCACCAAGAGAGAAAAATATGTGGTCATTGCTTCAATAAACCCTCTGTCTACATAACAGCGACAGCTGGTTTCTGATTTAGGTACACACAAAATAGAATTCTCTGAAATTCTGCTTCATCTGGAAAGAAAGGCATCTTTACAACTGTCATCATCTCTGAGATTTTACATCCCAAACACACAGTAAACGCTGGGCATCAAAAGCTTTGGCTATCAGGAGTGAGCATCTTCTATCAATTCTCTAATGTTTGGAGAATAAGAGAAAAGGTAACAGTGCTTTCTGAAATTGTTGTGCTTTTCTCTGAGCCTCAATTCTTGAATCACACAAAACAATGTTATTTTAATCTCTACTTTCAATTTATTCAAATTGCATACACACATTTTTGCATCTCCCCTGTCTGTAAATCAAAGTATTCTCTGAGCAACTACTGTAGGCCTATGATACAAAATGGGAACTGTAGCATTTCAACACCGACTACTAAAAGATCATGCTAATTCTGAATTTTGGGATATGGTAGTTTATTAAGAAACTTGCAAAAAAGGCAGAGTCCAATCAGCTTTTCAGTCACGTTTTATATAATTCCCATTTGTGTTCATGAGGACCAAATGTCATTTAAACTGATTGGCCAAGAATATTTAGTGGAGTAGAGCTGGTTTCAGATAATGTTAATTATTCAGAGAAACATGTCTTGTCTTCACAATTTTTTTACTTTTCTATAAGCAGATAATATGAAGAAAGATACGAAATTGGAGGTACAGGGAGATTTCACCCATAGGAAAAACAAGAAAATATACGTGGTGTCCAAACATCAGAGAGAGAAGAGAAGGGAGGGAGAGGAGAGAGAATGAGAACTTAACAAGTTATTAGAGAAAGTGAATAATGGTGAAACAAAGCTTAGAAGCTATCCTTGCTTAGTAAGTGAAACAACGAGTAATCCTACTTGAAAACTCAGTGTTACGGAAGTGTTTAAAAGTTAACGTTTACAAAAAGGACTGGGATGCCCAAATATAGTCACAATTCCACACATTAATGCAAACATGTCCTTCATTCAACTGTACTAAAAAGAGAAGCCAACAGAGGATAGAAGTGTAAAAAAACATACTTACACACAGTACAGTAACATCCCGTTTATCGAGAGATCACTTTTCTGACAAGTTCACCCACTCAAAATACAGTCAAGAGATCAAAATGATTAGATAACATCTCTCACAGGGCTGTGGCTCAGGTCAACACTGCTGTAATAAAGTGGATTGCCCAGAGCCTCCACACAAGGTAACAAACCAGAAACACCAAACCAGAGAGGGGTGGGGACAAGAGGCAGGCATGGCTGCACGGTGGGGTAAGACAAAGCTCTGCCTTCAGCACACGTGGAATATGAGACATGCAGTGGAGACCCACTTCACACCGCAGCAAGAATCCTTGCAGACCTCCAGAGCCACCAGGGCAAGACTGGGTTATTACAAGGTTCAACGACTATTCATGGTGACACCAAGGCATCAGAAGCAGTTTAATTGTGCTCTGTGGATTGAGCAGAGATGTTGCCCCACATCACATCGAGAGTTTGGGACTAAATCACAAAAAGTAGATTCAAGTCCAGTCTGTGGCATTACCATCCACATGGCTGTAGGCAAGTCACTTCATCTTTCAGAGACTGCTTTCTCACCACAAAAAGGGCCATGCCACCTGTCCTACCCATTTCACAGGACTGTCACAGCAATGAAATGAGACCAACCAGGTGTGACTGTGGAGTAAACCAAGACCTGCAATCAAGACTCTATCTGCAGAGTACACTTTAGAAAAATGTCTTTTATTTAAAAAAATGTATTTTGAAATTTTTTTAAATTCTGAAAGATGAATGAGGCAAACTTCTGTTATATGGAAACTAGAGGCCCGGTGAACGGATTCGTGCACAGGTGGGGTCCCTCGGCCTGGCCTGCGGGGATCGGGACGAAACTGGCAGTCTGACATCCCCAGAGGGTGTCAGTGCACGTCAGTGCACGTCATAGCTACCGGCCAGTTGGCTGGTCGCTTAGGCTTTTATATATACAGATGCAAATAAATAAAAGGCATATTCTTCTAACATTTTATATAAGCTAACATGTCGTCCATATGATTGAAATTTAGAAACGTATCTCTAACTAATTATCACTTTTTTATAACAGCTTTGTTTCAAAGAAAGTGCACTTTTTCTCCCAGATCAGACAGGCTCTCTGATTTAGAGAGGCCACGATCCAACAATTTGAAGGTAAAGTTAAATGGAATGAACTTTTCAAGGAATTTTCCCCCATGGGGAATGGACAATAGGTCAGTAGGCAGAATGACAGAGGCATCTCCAGAAGAAGGCAGACATTCCACAGGCATTGCTATTCATGAGCTTTCCCTTGGGTGGGTGAGCAGGTGCTAGCAGTCCTCCGAGTGCATTAGCAAGGCTCCGTGCCACCGTGCTCCAGCAGGGACACGGTGCGTGCTGGGACGCCTCCGTCCTGCCTGCCAATTTGCCAGCATTTCCCTTTGTTCATCGACACGGTCCTGGGCTTGGAGCACATAGGGAGACCTAGATACGGACTGACATAGTGCATGCATGCTCAGGCGCTTGTTGTCCTTACTCAGTTCTCAGACCAGGCGAGTTTCTGAGATACACCCCTGATCCTCACTGCATCTCAAGATACCACTTCTGGTGTGTGGGGCCCTTCCACACATTGATGTGGCAGTGGACTGTCCACAGAAACACCATCAGTCTGTGACTTGTAGACACTGTGCAGGAGCCACCTGGGCTCCGCACAGTAAAGCCCTACAAAAGAAGTGAGGGCCACAGAAAGCACCACTTGCCAAGTGAAGGCAGTGACCTAATTTTCGTAGGTCAGGACTGACATTTTTCTGTCTCATAAAGTAAGACAATAAAACAGGAGAGAAAATTGCAAGTATCATACGTGGACATGCGGTGAAGGTAAGCATTTTCACAAAGCTTTTGTTTCGTTTTATATGCAGCAGGTCCTCGGAAACCTCGTTTCATTCAGTCTCATTTCGTGATAAAGGGGATGAGAAAAGATAAAAATCAATTCCGGGTCAGGACGACTGTGAGAAGTTTGCATGTTCTCCCAGGTCCTCCCCATGTCTGTGTGGGTTTTCTCCAGTCTCCAGTCTCCTCCCACATCCCAGCACTGTCACAGGAGGTGAACTGGAGTGTGTACATTACCCCAGTCTAAGCGAGTGGGTGTGGGTGCAAGTGCGCCCCTCTGATGGAAGGGAATTCTGACCAGCGTGGGTGCCTACCATGCTCCCTGAACTGCCAGATTGGCCACCATGACCCTGACTGGGAATCAGTGGGTTGGAAAATTATTCTCTTCCTTGCTTTTACCCATATTTCGTAAATGTATGTAGTGCTCACATTTATTTCAATGTTTAATATTAGAAGAGTTTTGGGTCTTTATTTAGAAGTTTGGTGATGTATTTTTGTGACCAGAAATGTTGCCATTGCTACTTAACTCTTCTTTATATTAATTAGCCTATTACAATTGGTTTCCTTACACATTTCATTTAGTGTCGCAGTTTCCAAGAATCTATCAACAGCATTAAATGAGGACTTACTGTATATGCATATATATATATGTATAAGTGTGTGTGTGTGTGTGTGTGTGTGTGTGTGTGTATGCATGCAATGGGTGGCTAGGAACAAATGTAATATATGATTACTCTGGACACAGGCACACTTTCCAAAGTTACTGACTTAAACCAAATACAATTAAACTTCTTGGGACACTGTAAACCTCAAACATTCACACCACAGATCCACTCTAAAGGGTTCTTTCTCCCATTCCAAAGAAGCATTTGTTGTAGAGAAACCTAACTCAATTTTCTTAGAAACTAGAGGAAAATTTACTAATTCCATTTTTGTTCAAATCTTTATTAGTTAGAGTGAAACATAACCTTCAAAAGTCAGTTACATAACTTTCCTCTGGTTACAATGACATAAGAACAGGGGTAACTGGATCAACTAGCACCTGTCCCAATGTGTAGGCTGTAAACCAAGGTCTGATGATCCAAAGGAATGTGGCCCAAGAGGAAGCCCAACCTCTCCAGCTCCATGAAGCATCAGCTGTGCACAAGCACAACCCACATGCAACAAGGTGTCTCAAAGATGGCTTATAAAGCAAACCGAACTGGGATCCTCGGAACACAATCCCATGCAGGCATTCAGACCTCACGACAAAAATACTGGACCTGGAAAGCTAGCAAGGAAAACAAGTACTTGAACGATCTTGTTATAGAAATAGAGTGTGTTGATTAACTCTGCAACAAAACAACTTTTTTTAATCCTCACCCGAGAATGGTTTTTAATTAATTTTACAGAGCGGAAGGGAGAGAGAGAGAGGGCAGTGGGAGGGACAGAGAAAGAGAGATCGTCCAACCGGGGATCGAACCCGCAGCCTTTTGGTGTATGGGACAATGCTTCAACCAACTGAGCCACACCAGCCAGGGCTGCAATAAAACTACTTTAAAGTAAAAATCAAAGTTCTTTTTCCAGGAAGTCAAAGCACTTTTTTTACGAAAAAAAATATGTAAATAAATAACTACCCATCAGGATAACCGCAGCAGCCACGCCAAGCACTAGCCACAACCACCCACGAAGGAAAGCTCACAGGCTGTCTTTTGTATGCTTTGTAAAAGAATCCCAAACCAATCCAGACTGAAGCAATACACACCTGTTCAGGTAAGAACTCTGGTTTATCTCCAAATGTAATCCAGAAACACCAGATACCCAGTTTCTACCTGAGCTGCGGCGTTTAGAATTACAAAGTGAAAGAGAGCCTTTGGGAATAGAAGAGAGGGAACTGCACCAACAATCAAATAAATTTATTCTCACTTTCTCTTTTAAAGTTTACTCAAAAGACAAAAACCAAGTGATACAGTTTATTGAAGTCTCAGCTGCTTGTGGCTTTCACTTACAAATGGGCTTTTCTTAGAGAAAGATAAATATATATGGAACCCAAATCTGACAATTTACATGCACCACGAACATTATTTTAACCAGTTAATAAATTAGTTTTTATCCTTGTCCCTTGCCTTTTCCAACCATGTACAGACACTTTATTTACCTATGTCCTAAAAAAACAAACAGACCTAACTTATTACAAGTGCACAATTAGTTGTGCAAGCAGCAGATGCAGACTCCCAGGAGTCCGCCATCGCTTTATCGACGTAGGGGACAGGATCAGAAAACGGTGAGCAAAGGGAAGGCCGAGTGGAGAGGTATGGAGATGCATGGTTTCTTCTCCCCTCGGAGCGTATCCCCTCCTCTGCCTCCAGTCAACTGCCACCTCCTTCCATTATCTTCCATTCATTACTGCCTTTAGCGCAGCCTTTTTCTAAAACTGGAGGCCATGAGAGTGGCAGGGCAGGCACTCTCCATGCCACCCCCTTAATGAGTGCCTGCCCTAGGGAAGGCTCCCAGTGACAGGTCACTCCAGGTCACGCCCATCCAAGCCCTCTGCACCTTGCTCAGCCAGAGGCTGCTCCTCGGGTGGCTTCCCCGAGTGCTGCTTTATAGAAAGTCTACTAAACATTAGGCGTTCTTGGAACACAAGGCCCCGCCACACCCACCCGGATCCGGGGAATGAATCTAGCAAAGGGTGGCACTGGTGGGGGAGCAACAACTGGGAGCCCCGGCTGACAACATCCCCCTCCTTCCCCAGGGAGATAGTGTCAGAAAAAGGCTCGGCTAGACAAGCACTCACCATGCACCCTACGTGTTTAAATAGCCAAAGCAGGATGCTTCCAGCACAGTGATGGGCTCTAGCAAGAACTAAGTAAATAATTGCTGATGATTAGTCAGTCATCCAATGTCAGCCAAAAATGACAGAGACCACCCCGTGATGCTGCGTTTGAAGGTACAGAGAAGAGGTTCTGTAAGAGCTGAGGAGGGGCAAGTGATAGAGACAACACTGCAACCAGCTTACAGCTCCCCCAGCCTCACACAGCACATCTCGTATATGAACAATATGTATGATGATTGTAAATCAAACCGAACTGGGATCCAGTCACATTTATTAAGACAGCAATCACCATAAATAGCATCTTTAATTAGGAAGACTAGAAATTCAAGGTGAAGGCTACGCACATTTCAGAAAGCTAGGAGAAACATAACTATACCTTTGAAAATGACAGATGCTGTTCCTACAAGAAGAAATAATTATTAAAACCTGTGGTTCCCCTTAATAAAGATAGCCTAACATGAAAATCTGTTATAAAAATTTCATAACTGCCTTTCCTTAGGTGCCTATATAATCACTTCACCCAGCACTTGTCTCTTCTCAGCATCGACAGCCCCGACCAGGTTCCCGTCCCGGGAGCTCCAACCCATGCTGCAAGCCCTAACCAGAGCGGTTTTCCTTCAGCATCACCCTGACCGTGTTCACACTGCAAATACTTACTTCCTCTCTGCAAAGCGCAAGACGCTGGATAAAACACAGGCTTGATATCAAAAACACTGAAGTGAGGCGAGGCATGAAGTACACACCCAAACAGTCTCAAACCAGAGCATTTGCCCTTAAACCAGGAAGTTGCTATATCCAAGACTCTAGAATGTTCTCAGTACTTTCCATGTCATTCCTCTTCTTCTTCTTCTTAAAAATATATTTTCATTGATTTCAGAGAGGAAGGGAGAAGGAGAGATAGAAACATCAATGATGAGAGCATCATTGATCGACTGCCTATAGCACACCCCATACCGGGGATCTAGCCCGCCTGGCATGTGCCCTGATGGGAATTTGAACCATGACCTCCTGGTTCATAGGTCGATGTTCAACCACCGAGCCACGCAGGCCAGGTTCATTTCTCTGCTTGAAGCATTATACTGAGTTCCCTGTCTCATCCTATCTAAGTTTGCCCAGTTTTTCGTTCTCCCTGATGATCTAACCTTTCCCTGCTTATCAAACCAACTATTATTTTTATTGAATAATTATGGTATCCAGATATTTATTAAATGAGTTAATTCATGTAATGTATTATTAATAGTGGCCTGCCATGGCAAGTACTCATTAAGTGTTAGTTATTTTTAGTATTTATGGGTGGGTTGACAAAATTAGACATGACTTTCAGTTTGGTATTTTAATAATTTCAGGATTTCACATAAAAACTGAGGTAGAAACTATGTAAAGGAAGTGATAGCTTCCAGCTGGGTTGCCTATTTCTATACTGAAAATTCTACAGAACAGTGTATGCTCTACTAGGATAAAGATACCGTGACTCCACTGACTTTGATGTGACGAGACGGCCATCCCCACAGACAGTCCCATTAAATGCAACCAGATCCAATTTGTAGGCTGATAAAGAATCTACAGGACATATTCTCACTTATTCAATAATAAGCTGTACCTGCTACCCATATGTATGATGAATAACTATTATCCCATTTTACAGAAATTAAAACTAGAGCTTAAATAGATTTATGTGATTTGTTACAAGTCACACAGTTAGCAAGTGACAGAAGTGAAACACCCAGATTTCCTGACCTAGTGCTCTTTGCATCACTCGATCTCTCTTTCAACTAAAATTTGTTGAACACCTACTATGTATGGGCCAGCCTTGGAAGAACATCGGTTACTGAAGCACACCAAAAAACCTCTCCTATCTTAGAGGTGAAATTCTAGTTTGAGGAGACAGACAGTACCAAATTAAATACATAATGTATATAGTATATTCAGTACATACTATATGTAATATAGTGCTTTGAAGAAGAATAGAAATAGGGATAGGAAGGTCAGGGTGAGGATAAGGTATGACAGTTTTAAGTAGGGTCACTGAGATGACTTCTAAGCAAAGATCTGAAAGAAGTGAGGCAGGGAGGGAACCACGTGCACAGCTGGGATTCCAGTAGAGGGAAGGTCAAGTTGCTGGGCATGTTCCAAAAACAGCAAGGAGACTTTGAGGGCAGTGAGGGGAAAGCAAAGGTGATGAGGTTAGGGACGCAGTGGGTGATGAGGCAGATCAGGTAGGGCCTTATAGGACCTGGTACTGACGTTAGTATTTAAACTGAGAAGGAAAGCCAGTGAAGGGTTTTAAGCAGTGACGTTGCACAACATGATTTATGTTGGATATTTGACAGGGTCACTGAGGCCCCTGTGTGAAGCTCAGCCTATCTTGTGGTAGGGGTGGGGTAGGGTGGGGTGGGGGAGAGCAAAAGTGAAAGCAGGGAAACAGGTTAAAGGTGAAAGCCAGGGAAATGGGTCAAGAAAAGGCTGCAGTAGCACTGAGCTGGCCCTCCCCATCAGGCATAGCATCATCTATCCCATTCCTCCTCTCTGTTCATTAGTCACCTTTACTAATGGTCAAAACAGTCAAGATCAAACATTTCTACAAAATACTTGGGGCATGTTCAGTTTGAGTGGAGCAACAGGAAACAGCAGCCTGCCACTAAAATTATGTGCCCACAATCTCTCTTTTGATGCACTCAAAAAGTTCAGAGTTGCAAGCACTTGTAAGGTTACATTCATCAATATAACTGACAAAGTAAGCACACGGTGCAAATTCAGGGAGTACTGGATTGGCCCATTGGCCTGTGCAAACAGCACTATTAACAGTGTCGCAGGGGAGCGAGGTCCACCCAGTCAACAACCATTTATTGACAACTTAGCCTGGGGGATAAAAAAGACACATAAGACTTGGGCTCTGTCCTGAAAGAGGTCACAGTCCAGCTAAGGATACAGACAAATAAACAAAAAGTAGAATCCAGTGTAAGAGAAAGGCAATGAATGAGGTATGTAGACGGTAGAGAAATAACATGGAGAAGGGAGTATCAGCTTGGCCTTTAGAGGATCGGGCTTCACAGAACTTTAAAGAGCATCTAGAAGGTTAAGCAGAAGTCAACAGGCAGAGGAGGGGACTGGAGCACCCTGTCATGGGGAATGAGAAAGGTAGGGGGTGGGAAATGGAAAGTTCTGGAGTTGTAACGGTCCAGCATTGGTCCAACTGTCATTTCTAGAGGTAAACAGGGCAGGGGACAGGACAGGTGGAGCAGGGTTGCGTGCTATGGCAAGTGTTACGGGCTCCACTCTGCAGGCAATGGGGAGCCACAGAGAGTGACCGATCCTAGTGTTTTTATGTTAGGAGGATTGCTCTGATTGCCTGTGGACTCAGGGATGGCTCAAAGGAGGACAAGAGTGGGGATAACAAGAAAGAGACCACTCAGAGGGTAGGTAAAGCTGGCAGGGCCTGAGCTACATACAGTCCAGACAGACAAGCCTTGTGCACAACAGACCTCGAGGAGAGGAAACTGACAAGTGAAGAATTTCACAGAAAACAGTGTAGTTTAAAAAACTTTAATTCGGTAGAAAATGTTAGTTAAACCAAAAACCCTTGAAATTACATGGAAATTTAACACATTTTATAACAGCTGCAAGAGACTTTACAAAAAGCAACCCTGATTAATATATAGGGTATATTTGAATTATTTTTTAAAATAATTGTTTGAAAAGAACAATTTAAAAAATGTTTTCAAAACCCAGTAAAGACATTTCAATAGGAAAGAACACAGGCTATTCACTTCCAAAACTAAGCTCTGACAATAAGTTACTTCTTTTTATCACTCTAAGACAGCAACCTTTCAACCTTCTTCAGCTCATGGCACACTCACTGATTACTAAAAGTCTGTGGAACACCAAAAAATATATTTTTTGCTGGTCTGACAAAAAATTAGTAATTTTGATTCAATCACACCAGACAGCTGTAGTTGTGTTGGCTGTTGTCAATTTTTTATTTGACAACCTCAGGGGAAAGAGGTCAGTGCCCCTGACTAAATAGCCAGGTATTGCATGTTTTAAAAATCCTTGCAGCACACCAGTTGAAAATCACTGTTCTAAGGTATTTCTAGTAAGCTAAGTATGTCTAAGTCTCTAAATAAATCCACAAACTTTTTAAAATACGTAAATAATGGGTAATACATAAAACATCATTTCAATAGAACATCATTTCATCAATTTAATAAAAAATGAAATCAGCCAAAACCAGTTTGGCTCAGTGGATAGAGCGTCGGCCTGTGGACTGAAGGGTCCCAGGTTCGATTCCGGTCAAGGGCATGTACCTGGGTTGTGGGCACATCCCCAGTGAGGGGTATGCAGGAGGCAGCTGATCGATGTTTCTCTCTCATTGATGTTTCTAGCTCTCTATCTCTCTCCCTTCCTCTCTGTGAAAAATCAATAAAAATATTTTTAAAAAAATGAAATCAATTTTGCAGCAAAATAAGAAAGTAAGACAACAGGGACTCCCAACCTCAAAAGAAAAAATAATCAGGGGTGAAAAAAGGGCAGTTTCAATGAACCAGATAAAATATTAAGTGGCGCTCACGGCCTGAGTCTTTCACAGATGTCAATGTCAGTAGAAAGAATGCAGGAAAACATTACATTCACTGCACGAGAATATTCTTCTTATCTCCTTGATCGAGACACTGATAAACTCCATTTACCTATTTTCCCCACGTACGCAGTGACCCTCAAAATAAATATTACTTACCTAGTTTTGCTCTCAAATTTGGGAGGCTACCTTGATCATCCTTGCCAACATTTTTTAGGTTTCTTTAATGCCATGAAGAAAGTGTTCTTAATTCCCATTATTTTGAAGAGTTTTATGATCAAAAATAAATCACGGCTATTTACACAGAAACAGGATCTTGACCTTGTTGCGTGTGGTCTTCCATGCCATTTTCTCCCATTGTAATATCTGAAGTCACTGCTAACCCAATTGTGCACGTGGATCCTGTTTTCCACAACAATTTCATTAGGGAGGACACTGGAATGAAATGACTTTAAATATAGCCAACTCCCACCTTCAACAGCTGATTATCTCATGTATGGGGTTCTCCATTACCATTGATACTCGGTAAGGCCATTCTGGCCATTTCTGTAGTCCGTGGGAAGGGAAGGTACTAAAATCCAAATGATCCAAATTCGATAATGTGATAAATATACTAGTATACGACAAAGTCCAGAAGAAGAGAGTGGAATCAAAGTTTAAACTGGGGCTTTGCATGTCAATTACCCACTCTATCTGCTGACCTGCCAATACCAGAATCATCAATCACGCCTCTGCCCAAATGAACAGAGGGCTGAGAACACAACAAAACATGCTGTGCCCAAGGAGAGGATACCCCATTATTATTCCACCTCTTTTTGGTTTTATTTGACAAGAGAAGGGGAAGTGAGTGAGGCAGGGGAAGCACAGAATAAATACTATTAGTCACCAGTTTCCCTTGAAAACCTCCCACAATGTTCATAACAAAGCAGGCGCTCATTAAACATTGTTTAAATCAACACTAACGGCCAGAAGACCATGCAAAACATGAAAATGCTTCAGATATTGTCTCTTTATCTAGACCTTCTCATTTAAGCCATTCATTTTTATCCCTGCTCATAAATACCCTGCATTTTCTCTTGAGTTCCCCCTAAAATGTCTTATCTGCTTCTCCATTGAAGCATGAACTCCAGGACTTCAGAGCTATATCTCTTTGTGTCCCACACACAGTTCTCAGGAAAAATGCCTTCGATGAATAATACAAGAATTCCACATGAAGAGCTACATGCTCTCTCATCTACAACTGACTTCCACTTTTTTATTACACAGGCATCTAACAAACTAGCTCATGATGCACTAAATTTAATACTCAAGAGGATACAGACTCACACCCTTGATTTTAATGTCTCAGTCAAAACATCACTATATTGGCCATGTCACACTATGAATGTAAGAGCTGATTATTGCTGTTACTCAATTCATTTTTACCTTCCTGAGCACAAATGTTAATGCAAGAGAGTTTTGAAACTTGCCAGGAGCTGGAACAAAAGAAAGCAGGGCAGTTTCAATGAACCAGATAAAATATTAAGTGGCGCTCACTGTTTGTGTCTTTCACAGAAAGTCTCAATGAACCAGATAAAATATTAAGTGGCACTCACTGTCTTTCATAGAATGTCAACATCAGTAGAAAGAATGCAGGAAAACAGTATATTCACTGCAAGATAATATCCTTCTTATCTCTTTTATGAAGACACTGAGATAAACTCCATTTAGCTATTTTTCCAACATACACACAGTGAACCTCAAGATAAAGGTTACTTATTTATCTAGTTTTGCTCTGAAATTTGAGGTGCCACCTTGACATTATTTGCCAATATTTTTTTACTTGTGACTGCCTGGCTACATCAGTATTATCTTCTACTTACTTTTGAGGCTCAGCAAAAGTAGTGTATTCAGAAAGATGCCTCTTAGTAGCATGCTATTCTTATAAAAAGTTTCACCCAAAAGTCTCTAGAACTGTAATTTTATCTTTAGCTTCTTGAGTACAAGTGACAACATTAAACTATAAAGCTATAAGTTTGTGTACTGGTAGAGATCCATAAGGGTAACAACTTAAACACTTTATTGTGATGTTTCTGATGAGCAATCCAGCATGGAGAGTCACTATAAAAAGAGCTTCTTTGGTTGTAACAAAACTTGAAAGAACTGTTTTATAAAATGATTGTGCATCTTATACAACATACTACCCACACTGACAGTAGGGATTCAATGGGCTAAAGTGCAAAACAATTATGAGCAAAGTAATGTGACCTGTACACAGTGGGCAGGGAGCAGGCAAACACTCCCGCTTGCAGCAGCTGCTGGATGGGAGGGTGGGAGGGAGAAAGATCCCATGGCTGCGGGGGTGAGAGAGGGAAGGTGGGGGACACAACACAGGGGAGACCAACTGCTGAAGTGAGGTTGACTTGTTAAGCTACACTGTCCTACCTCTCGCTGTCACTGCTTGTTGGTGCTCTATGTGGAAAGACACAAACAGTGAGTGCCACTTAATATTTTATCTAGTTCATTGAGACCGCCCTGTTGTTGTTTTTTATCCCAGCTCAGAGAAACCTGTGTAAATAAAAATAAAAAAATGCTCACGTAAGGTACAGGGGTTAGGGAGCAGGCTGAAAGGAAAGTGGATTCAGATGCATGAGGTCTGGGCAGATAGATGTATAAGAAAAAAGGGTGCTGCACAATTCCCATCACATCAATAGGTGTTTAGTGCATATTTATTTGCAACCAAATGCTAATATGGCCATTGGGCATTCTTAGCACTGACTGCCATTCCTTGCTAGAGTTTTCGCTTATTTGATGCTCCTAAGACAAAACTCCAACCTTGCATAATTTTTCTGATTTTAACTCTTTTGATCTGCAAGCATAAACAAATGTCATTTCTGTGTTTCTCCAAAGGAAAGAATTACATAGAATAAAGATCAACTGTTATACATGCCTTTGAGACCATGTGTCAAAGTTGGGAGTCAACTTGCCTTTATAAGACAAATGTGAAAATAGAATATAACGCCATTAATTTTTATCTCTAGATTTTTAAGGATTTCCTCTAACTCCATATGTCAAAAATGATAATATTATCCATGCCTAATTATTCCTAAGACCACATACACTCATATGCTGCTATACTTCCATTTATCTTCATGAGGCTACTGTGCGCCCTATTACGTTGAGGGATAAAGAGCACAATCTTTTGTATTCTTGCATAAACAAGTCCTCCCTTCCCTTTACAAGTCACCCTGTTCTTTACAATGACTTCTTTATTTTTCACAAGTCAACTGTACAATATCTGCTTCGTTTCCCAACTAAAATGAACACATGCAAATTCTCAGTCTCTTTCCCATTAATGTTAACTTAGATAAAGCATCTATGATAGAAACTCCAAATCCACATGCTCACATGTATACAATCTTTAACAAAACTCTGACAGCAGTTGACTTAAAACAAAACAAGTAATATATAAATATATAAAAAACAGCAAATGTTTGGCAAAGGCCAAAAGAATCAAAACTACACCCTCCCACAACCACAGCACCACTGTATCCACCCTTCTAACATGTTTGCTTCAAACATTACAACCCATCCATTTACTGAAACCACAGCTTATGCCTGATTTAGAAAAGTAAAGTTCACGGACTTACTAAACTACACAACTCCCGACATCAGGCGCAGATGCCTGGTCTACGCCTGGCAGTTACACAGCATAGGAAATGAAAACCTGCATTTTTAAGCTCAAGATCAGCGGACCACTGTCGACCAGCTCCTTGACCCACTAAACATCTGACATCTTCAAAGAGCATTAACTCGTCCCCCTTGTGCTATAGCTGAACAGACAAAAACAAATGCTTAACACACATGATCCAGGAAGAAGGGCTGTGTTTGATTCTCGGTCCATGGAATATAATTACTGTACATACATAGCTTAGTTTATTCTTTCACATTTCAGCAGTTTTGTTTCCCCAAAGAAGGGACCCAGAGCAGGTCCCTGAAAGAGTCTAGAGAGTTTCTTTCGGCACGGGAAAAATGTGATCAACAGAGAAAACACAATCCCAAGGAATGTCAGGTTCCTTTGTAATAACTTAAATAGTGCTTCCCGACTGGGCTTTGCCACTGCACCGAATCGAGAAACCATTTTAGAGCCTAACAATCCAGTCTACAGCAAGCATGCTAAGAGGAAGAACTCAAATTCTAAACATAAAATAGGGGTGTGTGAAGAAATACTGAAATGTTTCCTTCTCTTCCCCCGCCCCTCCACACCCCCGGGACTGGTATTTCCCCCTCACCTTAAGGGAGGCAAAACATGCTAAACCTGAAAACAGAGATCAACATTGGTCTGAAAAGGAACTTGAAAGAAATCCAAAAACTCCTTTTGGCTAAGCCCTCCGTGAGTTAATTTCCTTGATGTCACCCAACACCTGTTCAATTCAAGCGTTCCTATGATTCATCAGTCTTCTTTAAGAAGATGCTAGGGGGCTATCCATGATTCCCAACGTTTCCTCAGGGCACTGTTTCAGAAAAGAGCTCCACGTCCTGACCTCGAAGCGTTGTAAGAGAAGATTCCTCCTACGATGGTGGTTTACCATTGAACTTTTCACCACGTCACATGAGCATGTGGATCTGATGGGGGGGGGGGGGGGGGGTGCTGAGGACTGATAATGGCTATTTTATCCTTCTCCGAGGGGCACAATCTCAAGCTGAATCTAGCTGGAGGAGCCCGTCTATTTTAGACATGTAAACAATTGAATGACACTGAATTCCAGTACAAAAACCACCCAAGACGCCTAAGGAGGCCAAAGATTGTGAAGGGACATCAGTGCTAGAAACAAAGAATTCTACATGGCACACTTCAAAAAATGTTTAAATTAACAAAGAATCAAGTCACCTTTCCTGGGCTGGGCTCTGTATATCCAGTTCTCATCATCCGCCTCCACCTGCTGCCCACACACGGAGAGCTCCCCGTCACTGCGAAACAGCCTCTTTGTCTGCCTGGACAGGGAGGAGAAATTTATCCAACTCACAGCACGTGAGAGGGAGCCTGGGTTTGACTTGAGTCTGAAGGAACCTGAAGAGCCTTCCTTTTTCATCTTCTTTCACATCAAAATCCACTCTAGACAAAGGACAGCCCAGCAGACAAAAAGCTTCTTTTTTAAAAATTGGTCCGGGTCCTTTCCATAAGCCTGCTCCTTCCCACTTATTCAGACAACGGTGAGAGTCAGGCACGGGCGGCTTTATGCAAAAAGATTGTGTGTCTGTCACTCAATGACAAAGAAAAGGAAAATGAAGGGTTAAAAAAACAATTTTTTTTTTTACTCCAGCCACATTGTGCTACTTGGTTTCTAGATCAGTGATAGCCACACACCACAATAAAATTAAAATAAATTAAAAGCAAAAAAAAATTTAAAAATCAAGCAGGGTGTTCATTTCAGGAACACTTGTCAGGACTTTGGGGAGAACAGAACCAAAGCACTCCGACTCTCTGCTGTGCACCTAGCATCCCAGCCTGTAATCCTACTCCCCTCCCAGGCATCTTTCCTAGCAAAGACAGAAAGCCAGCCGCCTGTGAACTCCTCGGCTGGAGAAAGAGATTCAGCGTCAACCCAGGCGCCCGGCTTAGAGTTCACCCGCGCAGGTGACTTGGGAGAAGTCGAGTTCGGCTCACTTGTCGCAGCCCAGCGTGCAGAGTCCTGAGCCGCCCACTCGCCCTCTTTCCCAGCCAGGAGCCGCTCAGGATCCACAGGACTCCACAAACAATAAAACGGGCTGCGTGGCTGGTGCTTGGATTACAGAGTAGGCGCTCCTGTGAAAGGCGATAGGCTTTCCCCACACTGAAGGCGCCTCATTGGAGCCGGGAAACCCCGCCTCCCCACAGCCAGTACTTCAGAGGCAGCTCAAACTTCTCAACTCCAGCAAAGCGAGGAAATGCAAGTCTGTGCAGAAAACAGACTTCGGGGATAAAAACACAACAACGTGCTTATTATCAGACCACGCTTCTCAGGGTGGGGTTTTGAGAAGGGGTTTTAAAAGAGTATATAGTGATATACACATCCAGCCTTCCTACGTGGATGTAGGAATGTCATCGAAGGAAACGTGCTTCCAAAGAGAATAAACCTGACCCAGCTATCACTTCACTCCCGGCTGTCAGCAAGGTGAAATGCAGCCATTCTTGCACCTGTCATGGTCTCTCCTCTCTTCCTGGGGCAGCCAGTGTGGGACTGAGGACCCCCTTCTGCTTGCCCCCTGGCAGCGCACACCCCCAGGGCCATTCCTCACTAGCTCTGAATGACCTTCCTCCCGGGGAGAACCATCACCTGAGAGCCATGCTAGCAGCAATTACCTGCAGGCTCCAGTCCCCAGACCCCACGTAAAACTTTAATCGTGACATGCAAAATACCTACAGCCACAGGCTGGAAAGCATTTCATCAAGGCCAACGTAATTCCACAATTTCCAGGAGTGGTAAGAGTCCCTGCAACTTTCTATCATAAATTGGCATCCCCTCTCCAAAATGTTATTCAGAGTGAGGCTAACGAGCAGCAGGTTGAGAACTGGGACAATCTCACTTTCCTTTACTCAGAATTGAGCACATATATTAAAGCTAACAAACTGCAATAGAAAAGAAACTGTGATTAAAAATTATAAAAGCAGGATTTTTAATTTATATTAAATATATTTTATGTATTAAAAGTCTTTTATATATAAAAGTCATTTATCTACAATTAATTGAGGTTTTAAAAAAAGGGCTCTCTACAAGCTTACAGGATTGGAACACTGATAGGAAAACACTGAGTGTTCCTGGGATGGAGCTCACCACCACGGGAAACTCGACAGAGGCCAGGCACTGGACTGAAGGGTGAAGCCACAGCAGTTCAAGTGATGCAGATATGGACTCAATTTAGAAGTTTAAAGGGTCCTTAAGAGATCATGTTGTTTAACCCCTCCATTTACAGGTGGGGAAATTCAGGCCCGGAAAGGTAAGTGACAACCCAATGGCACAGAGAGGAGTTGGTAACGGAACCAGGTCATGTCAGATACCACCGGGCTGAAAGCTTCACCACTTATTGGGGACGCTAGCTGCATCACCAAGCACTCGGGACCTGCTTCCGCTAGTAAACTGGAATGATATCTCGACTTTGGTCACTAGTACAATAGCAAAATGTTATAAATGATGTACAGCACCAGTGGCTAACATTGAAGTTCAAACACCCAGTGTTCTTTCTGTGTCAAGAACTGACACGGAACTTTTGAGAATCAAAATTTAAAAAGCAAAAAAAGGACCATCACGCTAGAAAATACGTAAACATCTTAAACGCCGCTTACCATTTCAGAGATTCATGACACCCATTCCATAAGGATCCATGAACCCCAAACAAGAAACACAACTGTCTCCTCCCGATGTCTCCATTTTTAATAGAGAAATGCCTGAGCTCTGAAATAAACCTTGTGCTGCTCTTTACATACGGTGAGTGCTGTGGAATGCTTTCCCCAGCTCAGGCTCCTCGGAGTGCGCCCACAAGCACACACAATGGCATTCAGTGGTTCTCAGCCTTCCTAATGCCGCGACCCTTTAATACAGTTCCTCATGTTGTGGTGACCCCCAACCATAAAATTATTTTCGTTGCTACTCCATAACTGTAATTTTGCTACTGTTATGAATCGTAATGTAAATATCTGATATGCTATATGTGTTTTCCGATGGTCGTGACCCACAGGTTGAGAACTGCCATAGATGAATGGATGTCATTAGTACCTGGTGTGCTTTCCTCCAGTACCACCTGTTCCTACACACATCTGGGAAGGAACTGAGGGGAGGGCGAGAGCAGGGGTGGGCAAACTTTTTGACTCGAGGGCCACAATGGGTTCTTAAACTGGACGGGAGGGCCGGAACAAAAGCATGGATGGAGTGTTTGTGTGAACTAATATAAATTCAAAGTAAACATCATTACATAAAAGGGTACGGTCTTTTTCTCTTTTTTTAGTTTTATTCATTTCAAACGGGCCGGATCCGGCCCGCGGGCCGTAGTTTGCCCATGGCTAGGCTAGAGGAACAGGTACTGCCAAGCAACCAGGAAGGACACCTGTCAGTTCAGGGACTAGACTCCTGACTCTCCTTCAAAGTAAGCACACACTTAAGCTGACTTCCCAACAACCTTAACAGGTTTCCCATGACTCATGAGACCTATGGGTACATTTGCACAGTAACGAGCTCATCCATGTTTCTGTTCTGTCAGGCCATGATTATTAATATCTTTGTTTAATGTAAAAGAAGGTCAGATGAATTAACTACTGTTACAACGGGATCCGAGTTCCTATGTGACAAGATAGAACATGATGGTTTAAATCAACTTTGGAGGAAACATTGAGATTCTAACTATCCATGTTAGATACATATTGCAATTAACTTAGAAAACCGTACCAGTAAGTGGGCCACATGAAAAGCTATTACATTCATTCAAACTATAATTATTTGGCAACTAAGATGAACCACACATTTTAATTACCTGGACTATCAATCCAACGGCCCTGCATGTCCGCCCGCCCCAGCACAGGGTCGTGGCTACTTGTGCTGCACACTTCCTGTACATTACTGTGTTCCCAATCACCCTGCAGTGGGAAATCCTGATTTTTACAATGTAATCTGTCTTTTTCAAATAGCTTCAGCTGTATTCTTCAATGCGATGAAACATCTTAATTTAACCATTTTCCCCATGAAAATCTACACTAGAGAACATGCTTCCTAGACCTTTGAAACAAGCGTGCTGAACAGGTTTTTACCCCATCCCTCACTGTGCTTTCCCAGCTCCCCATGCACTGTCAGGCTGTCAAACAGACACTTCTGTTGTCATCGTCTATGCCAATAACCACTCCCTTCCTACCACGTGCCACCTCGGAGCTTCAGGCATCGGGAAGTCAGATAATCCTACTTACGCTGCACAAGTAGTGGGAGTGGAGGAGGGCTCACAGAATGAAATACATGCCTTTTGCAGCAGGGCCTTGTCGCAGCCGCCTCCTGGCCAGCACCCTTGTCCTTGCACTTACGGAATGGAAGCCCAAGGGGTGAAATGGCTGGGGGGTCTACACCAGGTGCATGATTAAGTTCTTAGCCCTTGAGGGTGGTGAGAAGCTTACCACTGACTACTAACAAAAGGATAAGAAATGGCCCTCTATTATTTCAGGGATGATTTCAGTAACACACTAAAGAAAGTTAACTACAAGAATGGGAGGCACCAGAATATATTACTAAGTGAAGTTTGAGAATCACCTTCTTTGGGAATTAATGAGTCAAATGCCCATTAATTTGGAAAAATTTATTTATGATGCTACCAAGAGTCACAGGGACAGACTACATTTGAAAGGTCCTCACCAAAAGATACAATATTTAACGTTTTAATGTATACCCATCCTTAAAAAAAGGCGTTTAGCTCAAACAGAAGTTTTTTATTTAATAAAAATTATTAAACATGACAGGCACAGGATTAGACAAACCCCTCAGCCCATTCAGGCATGGAACTGGTCCACCTGCCATCTGTGTAAAATGCCAGCCAGGAGTGGGAACTAATTTCAAGTGCCATCAGCTTTTTGGCCTCGCAGGCCACAAATGAACACTGTGACTTTTAATTTCCTTGTGTTCCTTTTCTGCCCTGGCCCTCCCCTTCAAATCTAGAAGGAGGAAGAGGAGAAACAAAACCCTGAAGTCAGAAACCAACAGAGCACAGGGCTAACATACAGATAAGAGTTGGTGGGGTTGGCTGGTGTGGCTGGAGGTGGGGCCCACAGACAGAACACTTATGAACAGAGACAAAACTGGGGAAAAAAACATATACAGGAGTGAGGAGAGCTACTCTAAATTGTGTCCTGTTCTCAGGCAGCCAGACCGGGCAGGGACAGTGAAGTGTGCACCCTATCAGATTACCACATGAATCACCCAGACGACCCACTGGGACCTTTAGCTACTAGGACAGGGCACAGTAGGTTGTCCAACTGTCATCTCTTATGCATAATTTAAGAGCAGATTTAAATGGAAATCTTTCTCTGAGGTAATTTGTACACACTATTTGTAACTAAAAAAGAGAAAAAGAAAATATTAACCTCAGGGCCAAGCCACCATCTCCCACAGTACACTAAATCCTCCTTCCCCACCTACCTCCTAGCCCAGTGGTGGGCAAACTTTTTGACTCGAGGGCCACAATGGGTTCTTAAACTGGACCGGAGGGCCAGAACAAAAGCATGGATGGAGTGTTTGTGTGAACTAATATAAATTCAAAGTAAACATCATTACATAAAAGGGTATGGTCTTTTTTTTTTAGTTTTATTCATTTCAAACGGGCCGGATCCGGCCCGCGGGCCGTAGTTTGCCCACGGCTGTCCTAGGCCCAACCGAACTAAAGAGCCAATGGACTGGAGAAAGAAGTTACGGAAGACAAAGCACAGCCTCTTGCCTATTCAGAGAAGGGCCTATTTTCAGGGTCCCCTCACCTACCACTGTTTCAATATTAAAAAGAAAACACTGCCTTTTCACTAAGCTCTAGCTTTAAAAATCAGAAGATGCCCCTTTCCATGGAGTTAACAGGGTTGGTTCCCTAAATGGGAAGATTAAATTTGTACTTATGGAGGATCACAGCTTAAGTCCCACCTTTCAGTGTCCTCGTGCATGACAAGGACCCCTGCACAGATCTGGCACTCTGAGACTTAGCCCCATGGTTCCCGTGGGATCACTTGATAGGGAAGCAATATGGCAGGGCACTCCTGCTCTCCATCCCCTGGGGCGGGCGTGCTGCAGGGGGCTGAAGTTACCCGGGACAGAGCCATCTCCGACAGATACCCTGGACGGCAGAGGCGTACTGAGCATCAATAACCAAACATCCAAACTGTCCCAACCTTAATGAAAATGTCCCCATCCAAAGGGTTCAGTTGAGGAAGTTCCCTAAAACTGATATAAGAAGACCAAAATGAACTCTCTCAAATTGAAATAAAATGCCAAATTAAAAAAAATATTTTAATCATGATCTCCTTTGTACTTGGTGCCTCTCCTATGGCCTCTCCAGTGCTCCTTATAATTATTTTTTTCTTCTTTACTCAACCAGTCCTTTGCAAACTTTGTTATGCGCATAAATCATAGATCTTCTAAAATGTAGTCTGACTCTGGTCTGTGGCAGGGCCTGAAATTCCGAAGTCCGAAAGGGCCCGGGCGCTGCCAGGCCACAGGCCACCTCCGAGTTAGCGCACTGCTGGCCAGCACGCTCCCGAGAACAGGGATCTCACCTTCCCACCTTCAAGTCCCTCACAGTCCCTTACACACAACACTGAACAAATGTTGGTCGAAAGACTTTCCTCCTTTTGATCTTAACATGTTTCTGGAAAAGGAGACACTGAGACTTTTATGGTGACCCGTTCTTTATTGCTAATTTCCAAAAGGTAAAAGTAAAATTTGTAAAATGAAAAAGTGTATATGTAGACCAAGTTAAAGAGTTAATAATAAATTCCATTGTTCAGAGTTGTACTGCTTTACTTTGAGAAGGAAGAGGGTTGTTAACTGCTAAGCTGTATAATTTTTAAAATTTGTTAAACCATCTACACTGCATCCATCTACCAAAACTCCAGAATCCAATGATCCTGCTCAGAATCTAGAACAATTAATAAACCAAAATCAGAAAAGCGGCCACATTCTCCCTGGTAACCCGCACAGACAGTCTGGGCATCCAGTTCCCCTGTGTGAATTTAGTTTTTCTGTGGCAATGGAAAAAATGTCTTAGGTTAGCTTTTCCTGGTACATGTTTAAGACAAAAATTTTCCAGTCAATCTTAAGTGACCTTTCAAAGGGTTTATTCTATTTAGCTCTCTTTACACCTATATTCACTATGGCTCTATAGAGCACACTGAGTATGTCATTTTTTAACAGATATTTTATCAATTCAGCAAACTTTTATTGCACTATCATTCCATACTAAACACATGTTAAATACTGCTGATACCTGACGAAACACAAATTGGTAGTTGCGAAGTAGTCATGGGGAAGTAAGTAAAGCATAGGAAATACATTTACTAATATTGGTGGTTTTTTTAAAGATTTTTAAAAATTGATTTGAGAGAGAGAGAGAGGAGAGAGAGAGAGAAAAAAAAAAACATCCATGTGAGAGAGAAACATCAATCAGCTGCCCTGATCAGGAATCAAACCTGAAACCTGGATATGTGCCCTGACCGGGAATTGAACCCTCCACTTGCTGGTGTACAAGAGGTCGCTCCAACCAACTGAATACACACACTGGCCAGGGCTAGTCAATAATAGTGTGATAACTATGTATGGTGCCAGCTGGGGTGCTGGAACTACCAAGGGGAACATTATGTAAAGTGTATGATTGTCTAACCACTAAGCTGTACACCCGAAACTGATACCAAATAAAAATTTTTAAAAACTGCTGATACCTGCAGTGATTCCATTGACCAAGACAAATCATAGATGTAAAGATATGAGTAAACAGAATTGGGCATAAAGTACTTAAAATGCATTTATTGGTAGTACCCAGTAGCCAGATTCAAGTATGTCTCCTCAAACAATGAGACAGATGTAGGTAGGTAGGTAGGTAGATAGAATTACTGCAATCATCCCAGGCATTCCCAGAGGTGGGAAAGTGCCCCAATAAAGGTATCAGTTTATATTGATTAATCCAGGATATCAGCCAGGCAGGCTGATACTAAAGCACAAAAGACAGGACCCTGCCCTTGAGGAGTTAAAATGTTTTAAAATATTTTTATTATTTTATTCTTTTTAGAGAGGGGAGAGAAAGAGAAACATTGATGTGAGAGTGGAACATTTCATTCATTGCATAAGAGTATTTTCTTTAAAAGCTTAACAAATTTAAGCTTTCTGGAACACATGAGAACATAACAGAACATAAAGACAGCTTTATCTTTATGTGTTTTTCTCTTCAGCTCAACAGTTTTTACAGTCATGTGTATTGCCAACTGGCCAACTGAACATCATCAAAAACTCTGTCATCAAAATCTCTAAGTAGGAAGGCTACTGAGAGAAGGGAATCCAATGTGATAGTGACTACCTCCCTTTCCCTGGGCAATCACATTTGTCAGTCTTCAAGTAATAAACTCATCTTGATAAGGAGAAGTTTGGAAACAAAGGCCTAAAAAAACACTTAGGACATTCAGAAATTTTGGGTTGAAACATTTGCTCCCCAGGTCACAATGGATGTTCAATCAAGAGAACCTTTGTTTCTGTAACACACTAACTACTCCAAGCAGGATAAGCCAGCACGAAGAAACTCAAAGAAGGATGAAGTACTTCTACACAATCAACACTAGACCCTTTCCACTGATGGCGGACTGGAGCGGGTGGATAGAGATTGGCAAGCAGAGTGAAGGCATGAGTTACAGAAGTTTCCCCTCTAATCTCCCTCCCACCCCAGGCCAGCTACTCAGTGGTCTCCTTGAGATACGGGGAGAACTAAGGCAGTGCTGCCTCCAAAGGCACCCAGGTGAGCAATGCCCTGAATTGTCATTCCTTTGCTCAAACCCCTGCATCACAGACACCAGGAACTTTCTTCAGGTTGTAATAAAAACTGAAAAAATGCCGACGTCAATAATCAATAGGTTATGTTCATCAGCAGCAGCAGTAAGTGGCAGCCCTGGATCTTACAGGCCGTGAAGAAGGTGTGGCTGGTAGACACCGGAGATGCCGGGTCAGGCCAGAGCAGTTGGTTAAAACGATGCCTGGGATTTACAGGAAGGGGATGGTGAGCTGGAGTGGGAGTCAGATTCCTCTCAGGGAAACAGTGCACACAACACCGGAGCTGTGAGGGTGAGAACTGTGCCGGCAAATCTCACCTATAAGATAAAATCCTCAAGTGACTGCACTTGGGTCAGTTGTTAGGCACATTTCCCAAAGTGATATGAGGCAATGAATGATTCAAAGAAAAGTGTGAAATGCTGACAAATTAAAAGGGATGATTACAAAAATAGCACAGGTGTAGCTACCTCGTAAGAAATGACAGTAAAAAATAAATAGAAAACTCCAAATTTCATCAAATCATACATAAACACACACACACACACACACACACAGTGTCCAGGCATTTTCTAATGTTTACTCTGCTGATAATTTTTCTAGGGGAAAAAATTAATATAGGAGAAAAGTACCAATGTATAGCTTCATAAAACATACATCATTGGTTATAGCTGATAAGAAAATGCTTAGCTAAAAATAAGTTACATTTCAAAATAAGAAAAAATATTAATGGGGTCAAATAACCTTTCATTTATCACATGGTACAGTACTGCTTTTTCAGCATGCAGCAATTATAGCAGGCTACAGCCTGCATTTACCATCAGGTCAAATGCCACTACTTAAATTACCTAAGTCACTTAAGAATTAACACGCATGTATATGTTCAACCACTGCCAGAAAAGATGCCCTCCACAGAATGAGATTGTGATGAATCTGAAGAAAGTTCAAAATCTAATTTATCTATCTAAGGGACGGCCTCAAACCACAGTATAACTAAAGAAACCAATAGTCTAAAAAAATGTTTTGCCACCAGCCTTGTGAAGATAGAAGAGAGGGACAGGGACAGAGGGGATGATGGGTAAACATTTGTCAGTATCCAGGGTCCAGAGCTGGGCACAGTCCCTGGGACACTGTAAGTCCCCAAGGTTTGATGGCCTGTTGCTGCCCAAAGAAACACAGGGTGATGGGCTAGACCAGCCGTGGGCAAACTACGGCCCACGGGCCGGATCCGGCCCATTTGAAATGAATAAAACTAAAAAAAAAAAATTAAAAAAGACCGTACCCTTTTATGTAATGATGTCTACTTTGAATTTATATTAGTTCACACAAACACTTCATCCATGCTTTTGTTCTGGCCCTCCGGTCCAGTTTAAGAACCCATTGTGGCCCTCGAGTCAAAAAGTTTGCCCACCCCTGGGCTAGACCAATAGAAACTGTATAAGTCCCTTGATTCTCAACCATGGGTAAACATTGAATCAGCTTTTATAAAAGATCCGTATTTGATAAGTCATGCATAGATTGGGTTTTTTGTTGACACTTGTATATGTAAAAAGCTTATTGGTCTATGGAAAGTATACCCCGTCTCCCAATTAAGAACCACTAATCTTTGAGAGTGTTTATATTTTGACTAGAGGTCCAGTGCACAAAATTCGTGCGGGGGTGTCCCTCAGCCCAGCCTGCACCCGCTCCAATCTGGGATCCCTCTCACAATCCGGGACTGCTGGCTCCCAACCGCTCGCCTGCCTGCCTGCCTGATTGCCCCTAACCGCTCCTGCCTGCCAGCCTGCTCACCCCCTAACCACTCCCCTGACAGCCTGATCGATGCCTAACTGCTCCCCTGCTGGCCCAATTGCCCCCAACTTGCCCTCCTCTGCAGGCCCAATTGCCCCCAACTTGCCCTCCTCTGCAGGCCCAATTGCCCCCAACTTGCCCTCCTCTGCAGGCCCAATTGCCCCCAACTTGCCCTCCTCTGCAGGCCCAATTGCCCCCAACTTGCCCTCCTCTGCAGGCCCAATTGCCCCCAACTTGCCCTCCCCTGCCGGCCCAATCGCCCCCAACTGCCCTCCCCTGCTGGCCCGGTCGCCCCAAACTGCCTTCCCCTGCAGGCCCGTTCACCCCCAGCTGCCCTCCCCTGCTGGTCTGGTTGCCCCCAACTGCCCTACCCTGCCAGCCATCTTGTGGCCACATGGGGGCGGCCCTCTTGTGTGAGGGTGTGATGGTCAATTTGCATATTGCCTCTTTATTATATAGGATTATAGGTAGAGCTAAGTTAAATGCTAGTTCTGTGTTTCAATCAATAATATTCAAGAGGAAAAGGGAAAAAAGAAGCCTGTCATTTTTCTAATTCTAATTTTTTAAAATGTTTAAAAGAGCATCAGATACAAAGCATGAAAGTAGCCTCCTCTAAAGCTTTCTGCACCTGAGTGTCAATGGGACCAGGTGGGGTCGGAGGAGGCACATGCCCCAAGGCCCAAGCAGACACTGCTTTCTAGGCTGTAGGAAAACAAGTCCTATGCTTCATGCTGATTGGTTAAATTCCAGAAACCTGGGAGCTGAGGGCCTCCAGCTCTGTAGCTATGTGGCCTGACAGGTACTGTACAGAATTTTTAGAAATGAATTGTCAGGCTTAAGTCATGGGCAAAGTTAGAACCCAGAGTCAGGGTCCCACAACAGTGTAATATGATGACAACGACAATGATGTGCTGACACGACACTGAACTGCTCCTGAGAGAGATAAAGCAGCTTCCCAAGATCACACCTCTTTTCCAGAGTTTGAATCCCGCCTGCCCTCACCACAGCCTGGAACTGCCAGCATCCTCTACCCACAGAACAGACACAAGGCACAGAGAAAACAGTCTGTGACATTAACACGGCAAAGGGATCTCTCAGAATGTGTTGTTGTTATTAACACCTGGGCTGGAGAAAAGCTCCAGAGAGGAGGAAATTAACGCTGTCTGATTTGCAATATTAAGTGTAAAGTGTTTTGCGCAGAGCAGATGGCTCTATTAGAAATAAGAGTTTGCCTCACCTATGCACCACTGAAACTTGCCTGTGAGAAACCCTGTCTGACATAGGAGGCCGGCCTCAAAACACCACACGTGCCTGTGTTGACCAGCAGGTGGCAGAACAGAACAATCTATCCTCCATAAAGCCCAGCAAGGGTGTATTCAAACACTGGCCCAGAGTGGGTTAAGAACCAGTGAAGGACCCTGAAAGGTACCTTATAAAATAAAAACAGTCAAGTAGCCACTCACTGAAATAACCTGCAGCGTAACATTCAGATGTATCTTTTGTACCTATGCAAGGGTGAGGAGCTGAAAACCAAGTATTACAGAGGGCAGTGTCCAGCCTTTAGGACACCCAAGGTGCCTACCTAAGTGTTTCCCAAACTTGCCCCATCATTGACATGACTAATGACATGGGGGAGCTCATTAAAATACAGATGCCAGGGCCTCGCCCCAGACGCATAGAATGTCTGAAACAAAGGCACAGGGAATCAATTAGCTGGGGGACTTGTCAAGTCTGGGGCTAGTGGCTGTGAGCTAACTACCTGAAGGGCACGTGCGCTACAACCTACGTCGTGGTGAGACGGGCAGTGTCAGAACCTGCCCACAGGTGAGGAGTCGCTTCTCAAGACTAGGTCAGGTAAGCAGCATGCAGCGGGCAGCACTAATCCACCTCTTGCTGCTCCACATAGGCCGGGGGCTCCAGCAATGCCCAGCAAGACTTTTGGTCACCTGGGGACCTTCCTACCCCAGCCAGCACCAGACCCTCCTTTTCACCTCAAACCCGTTTCTCCCATCGTGCCTCTCCTGGTTCATTCCTGCCTCCTGACTGCTGTCTGCAGCATGAATGAACTGGTTCCCTGCTTTGCATTTTCAATCTCTTTTTCCAGATCCAGTGTTCCTTTTCCTCTGAACCCCTCTACTTCAAACAAAATGCCTCCTGCCAGTCTCTCTGCTCCTCAGTAAACATTCTGGCTCAGCACTAACTCCTCTTGGCCCCTTGCAACTTGACATTCACTGTAACCCTTCTTCTCCGCCCTCCCCACCTCCTGAATGGAGAAAACAGCCTGCCCATAAGTTTGACTGCCCATCCCTAACCAGGTCCTCATTTTTCTATTCTCACCTTTCATGTCTTCCTGGCTGTTCCCAATCTTTAGATGTTCCTTTAAGCCTCACTCCCACCTTTACATTCAAACTCAAAGATCACCTCCCCTGGCAACAGTCTAGATATCCCTCTACCTTTCTTCTTTCCCCCGAGGAACGCTCTGGCAGCACCAGGCCTCAGCTTGACCCCTCTGTGCTCCATTCGTGTGTCCGCCTCCTGCCTCATCACCCTCCCACCACAGCCCTGACCTCGTCACCCTGCTCACTAGCCACCATCTCTAACCAAACCCAGGCCTCTCGCCATCAATTCGGGCTCCCTCAGAAGAGCCCCCCGCCATGACAATTAATGTGCTTCCATAGCCATATGTGTTTCCATGAGCCTTTCTAGAGTCTTCTCGGTGCCTCCTCCTCCACAGCATCATTTCTGACTCTCCAAAGTGGCTGTTTGTTTCCATATCCATACTCTCCGTTCTGAGAACCTGCATGGCACCAGGAAGCCAGTCGCATAGGATTCAAGCCTTAATCTGCTGTAGGTAACTTGGGATGTCTGACCACCCAAATCCCTTCTCCTGTCCACCAATGATAACCACCAATTGATTAGGAAGAAAAATTTCGACTCTGGGTGTTAAGTAAATATTTACTTAGTAGATAACATAAGAAGTAAGGCTTTCCTTCCCCCACCAAAAAAAAAAAAAAAAACCAACATGCCAGTAAAACACAGAGAGAGAAAAGCACAAATATTTTAATCAGGCAGAGCTGGGTTCCAATCTTGATTTCAACACATTTATTGACAACTGATCTTGGTCAAACCTCTCTGGACCAGTTTCCCACAGAAGAAAAAAACACACAAAACAAGAATAGCAATACTGCCACCTATTGGGGTTATGAGGCAAGCACATAGCACTGTATGAGGCTTCAATATATGGAAATGGTTAAAACATAGCTTTTTGAACTTGAGAATTTGCAAAAGATAATTTAAAAAAGGAACAGGTAAGAGGCTACTGCTACCAATTTTTCAAGGAGATAAAAACACTGGTAGTGAATCTTACACTGGCTTAAGCTGCAGGAAAAAAAATGGATAAAATTATAGAAACTTTCAAATATGATTTAACTTTGAAAGTTACCATTTGAAAATATTTTGAGGTTTTTTAAAATACGTTTTTATTGATTTCAGAAAGGAAGGGAGAGAGAAACAGAAACATCAGTGATGCGGAGAGAATCATTTGTCAGCTGCCTCCTGTTCGCCCCACATTGAGGATCTAACCCACAACCCGGGCATGTGCCCTGACCAGGAATCAAACTGTGACCTCCTGGTTAATAGATTGGACGCTCAAACACTGAGCCAAACTGGCAAGGCTAGTTTGTTCTGTTTGTTGTTTTATTCACAATTATTTCAGACAATGTGTTTCCATAGCACAATAAAGCTAAAATGGACTAATCATGACCCACAAGCAAATTGTGCTAGCTCCTTCCTCCCCAAAACATTACACTAAATAAACCAGATTATCACCTTTAAAAAACACATAGGCCCTTTGTAATACTTTAGGCAATAAAAAATAAATAAATAAATAAAAATAAAAAACACATAAGAAGTTTCTGGTAGGCACAGCAGTGTATTTCATGGTTCCTGTCGATCCAGTCTACATGAAAGATCACTGAGAGAAAATAGTAGGACACAAGGTTATTTTCATTCAATAAAACATTAAAAGTTGTTGTAGTGCAAAAACTAAAATTGTTTTGTGCCAAACTAAAAACTGGAAGGTTACTGTTATTTTTTTTAATGTTTTTATTGATTTCAGACAAGAAGGGAGAAGGAGAGATAGAAACATCAATGATGAGAGAGAATCATGGACCGGCTGCCCCCTGCACGCCCGACACTGGGGATCGAGCCTGCGACCTGGGCACGTGCCCCGACCGGAAGTCGAACCTTGGTCCCCTGGCTCATAGGCTGACGTTCAACCACTGAGCCAAGCCGGTGGGCCAGGTGCTGTTCTTAAGGGACAATGTCTGTGGAGATATATCTCCGCAGGGTGATCAAAACATTTCCTAAAAACAGTGTAGCATGTCAAACGGTCTCCGTAGGAGCTATTTTATAGCTTTTAAAAAGAAACCCAGGCCAAAACCGGTTTGGCTCAGTGGATAGAGCGTCGGCCTGCGGACTGAAGGGTCCCGGGTTCGA
>NW_006300032.1:2172572-2175505 GCF_000327345.1 Myotis davidii | reverse complement strand
TTCTAACTCTCTATCTCTCTCCCTTCCTCTCTGTAAGAAATCAATAAAATATATTTTTAAAAAAAGATATTAAAGAAACCCAGATAGAGCAACACTTTGCCTTGTAGACGATAATAAACCTTTCCCTATAGTATCACATATGCACCATCCCATACACCAAATGCCTCAGCCACATGAAGTCAGTTCCCCACAACATGCCACAGTTTGCTTTCCCTCCTTGTCTGTTATGGACTCCCCTGGTCAAACTGTCATAGCAGTTCACTTCAAATTTTAAAAATAAAGGTTTGTTTCATGGATCCTCGATGAATCCTATCTGAAGGCCATTAAATCATACACACCCACTTCCACACTAGCCAGAAAATCACAATTCTAAGACTCATTTAATCTTCAAGCTGGAAGCTATCCTGGCCACAAATAATCGCACCTCCCGCTTATTCACAGAAGTTTGGTGATGAGACCACTGTCACCAAGGTGGTCGGTGGCACCGTCGGGCCTAGAGACCTGGTCGCCCAGCCCCCATCAGGGCTCTGCCTGCTCTACCACCCTTCAGGGCTGGCTCTGAAGTTAGTGAGGCCCCTTGATACTCGTCAACTACATCAATGAGTCATGTTTCCGTTTCCTCGCACTGTTCCAAGTCGCCTCTGGTAGCACAGAGTTCATTCATTCACAATACTGCTAACTCACAGAGCACAGACACACTGAGGAACTACGACTTACCACGCCACCTTCCAATCAGGGAAGCCCATGGCTAGCAAAATCTAAAAATAAAAAGAAATCTAACCCTTTGCACTTAAAATACTTCCTTTCAACCTACTGTAAAACAACGGCCTATTTAGGAGATGAAAAGTGAGTCATTTCTTTCATCCAGCAGACAGACTCCCCAGGCACAGACTCACGCACATTATACTTCACGGGGCCTTTTAAATATTTACTTGTTAGCAGTATTCTTCCTTTCAGGTCAAAGATTATAGTACTTAGCAACACAAAGAAAGCAAGGGGATGTAGTTATGAATTAGTAAACTGCTCTGCCAACCCTTCCATTTGATAATTCAGTCCAACTTCAAAGAGGATTTTAAAAGAAGGTTCAGCTATCAGAAATTAACCCTAAGAAAATGACTGAATCAAAAAGTGACTTGGCCAGTCTTCCCCAAAATGGTATTAGGAAACACTGTAGGTATGGGAGTAAAAAGTCTCTTCCTATGCAAATAAGTTTGGAAAAAAGCTTTTTTTTGTTTGTTTTGGTAACCACAGGGCTTTCCCAGCCTTTGATATGCTAATGATGCTGTAAATTTCCAAGGATGGAAATTTCAGTTGATTTGATCACATGTATTATCTGGATGGTGGGGATAAATACAAACAACACACTAGGCTGGTTCCAGCAGCTTCCAAGCAACAGGGTGGCCAACAGGCTTTTCAAAAAGCACCCTTCGTTTTTGCTCTCAGCAGCAGTGAACAGACTCCCATTCACATGGATTTCAACATAAGGTGGGAGTCTCCAAAAAGTCCAATGGGAATTGGGAGAAGGAGCCTAAAAGGAGCTGTATCCCTGAGAACTTAACTTCTCACTGCCAACTGGGCTGTCAGTTCCCCAGGGCTCCCAGACCGAGACCGCTCCCCAGCTCCGGGGAAAGCAGTCTCTATACCCGTTCCTGCAGAACGACTGGGAGGGGCTCTGTGTTTTCCCTGAACTCTTGGCTCCGCATGCGCTAGTCCATGGCAGTGGTTTTTAACCATGGCTGTACGTCAGAATCACCAAGGGAGTGCTTAACTCTACAGATGTTGGGCCCCGTGCCAGACCTGCAGAATCCAACAGGATTCCCAAGGAGGGGCTGCCAGAGCTGAAAACCATTGTTCTGCTTCTAGGAAGATGAGGTCAATAGACAAATAATGGATTGTGCATGTACTGTAAATCGGGCACATTGACATTAACAAGGGAAGGGCTACGGAGCAAATGTTCCTGAGTCCCCCACGTTTACAGACAAATCAACAGCATTCACAGGTGGGCGTGTGTTTCTTTCTTGTGGGCCGTTTTCACAAAAAGATAAAAATGTCTTACTCTGAGAGGAGTACAGTGCTTAGAACAAAGAATGTTCCACAAAGCTTGTTCAAGTGCAGATGGCTGGGGCTGGGTGCCTGCTGGTTCACACACAAGCTAAATCTCAGCCCCTCCACACAGCCCACCCAGCACATGACCCTAATCTGGGACTCAACATTTCATTACATGCCTTGAACCTTTGGAGGTCACCTGACAAAGTCAAAACCAGAAACGTTCACTGTGCTAAAGCCAAGACTACTGTATAATACACAGCACAGGGGCAGAGGCTTCTTTGGGGGGTACGGGGGGGGGGTCTTATAAGTAGTCCATCACTTATCTGAGATAGATTTTTGAAAACCAGTTTTCTTCCTAAATTATATTTACTTAACCTACCTTATACATATAGGCCTTAAGCAGAATATGTCAGAATAGGGAAGAAGGGGTTAAAATTAAAGATATATATTTTCTTAATTTAAAGAGCCAACTTCAATATAATAGGAAACCCTGGAATCCTATCTAATAAAAGAGAAACATGGTAATTAGTGTACAACTGCTACCCTTCCCATTGGCTAATCAGGGCAATATGCAAATTAACTGCCAGCCAAGATGGCGGCCGGCAGCTAGGCAGCTTGAAACTAACATGAGGCTTGCTTGCTTCAGTGACGGAGGACTCCAACGTTCCCCGCCTGCCGCTACAGGCCTCTGAGCTGCAACTCTAAGCAACTATGTTACAAATATACAACCTAAACAAAATCCCAGAAACCAGCTTTAGTCTGTGAGGCTTCAGCCAGCAGGATGGCAACATTGTAAACAAAGGCTAGAAACCTGGTTTCAGCAGGGGAGGCCTAAGAGCTGGAGCCAAGCCTCAAAGCTAAAGCTGGCCCAGAATAAAAAAAAA
>NW_006300032.1:2148938-2171889 GCF_000327345.1 Myotis davidii | reverse complement strand
ACCTACGGATTGGTCCTGCCCTCTGCCACCCGGAAGCCAGCAGGGTGTTATCTCCTGAGGGGTCCCAGACTGCGAGAGGGCACAGGCCAGGCTGAGGGACCCCCCCCTTCCCGAGTGCACAAATTTTGTGCACCGGGCCTCTAGTAGAATATAAAAGAATCTCTCCCTCTTTCTTTTCTGAATTTCTTTAATCAGCAGAAAAGGTACCCATATACCTTAAATGGGTAAGAACAGTCCAGCATAAAGACAGAGTTGAGAAATGGTTAGGAAACAAAACCATGAGTTCTGATGGAGATGAGAAGTCAGAGGAGAAGAGAAGTCCAGAGGCAATCAAGGTTCCTGACTTGGTCCACACCTCCTCTGCACATGCACCTGCTACTGGATTTGTGTAACTGACACACAGACAAGGTTCCAGTACGGTTCCCGTCTCCTCATTAATAGCATGGGGGCATTTCTGGGTCTCTTTCCTCTTTAACACTGCCTTTGCCCAACACCAAGGAGAAAAGAAGGTCATATACCTCTCTTTGAAAACCTAAACCAAAAATATTCAGATCAAAAGTACCTCTTTCTTTGTATTTCTAATGCGAAGCAAGTAGAAAGCCATTTCCTTGGCAAAAACCTGAAAGCCTTGCCTAGCCAGTGTGGCTCAGTGGTTGAGTGATGACCTATGAGTCAGGAGGTCACGGCTCAATTCCTGGTCAGGGCACATGCCTACGTTGTGGGCTCAATTCGGAGTGTGGGGCAAGCAGGAGGCAGCCAATCAGTGAGTCTCTCTCATCATTGATGTTTCTAATTTTCTCTCTCCCTTCCTCTTTGAAATCAATAAACATATATTTAAAAGGAAAAAAAGAAAACTGAAAGCCTTCAGGTATTCAAGGGTCAATCTGATGTAGGAAAAGACCTAGGAATCAGAACTGACAGTCTGACCAGAGGAGAAAGCCTGGAGAAGTTGATGAAACTCGGGCTTGTGGCTGTAAAATAAAGAGGTTAAATTACCACCCCTGGGGCTCTCCAGCTTTAGGTCTGGGGTTCCCTGACCTGCCAGCATTGATCTACTCTGCAGTTTCCACAAACAATGCAAACATCTCAACTATTGTTAAACTACAATAGGAGGCCTCCAGGGTTATGTGGAAATCATTTTTTAAATGAAAGCTTTTTCATCAACTACATGGAAGGCACGCAGTGAATCTAAAAATAGATTAAGAGGATTATATGGACACGTAAAAATAGGATTCTGATGGACTAAGTGGATGGCTGGACTATCATGACTTCTTTACAAGCAAGTGAAAACGAACAGTACTTCATTTGTTAAAGGAGTGATATACATTTGCCAAAATAGGTAACGTTCTTGAAAGAATCAGCAGCACCTCGAAAGTACATCCCGAAGAGTTTGCTGCAGTTGATTTATTTTAGCAGAACTGCTCCTCAGGGTCCCAGAGTCAAGGTGGCAGGGCAAGGAGGTTCTCTAAGCTTCCACGAGATAACCCCCTAAAGCAGCTTCTAGCGGCGGCGGCAGCAAATAATCCCTACCTTGCATGAGTTATGTTGACAAAACAAAAGCAAAAACAAAAACCGCAGGGAAAGTTTCGCGTGCACAGGATTCCCACCTAATTAACATGCCTTATTTCTAGCAGGCCCTATGGCAATGTCATTTCCTTTCTATGTTGGTATTTTAATGTCAACATGACCCTCCTTGCTTCCATTAGAGCTGAACATCAGCAACACCCAGATATGAACAGTATGGCCCATTAAAGTCAGTGCAGGAAGCAGGACAAAGCAACTCTACTGTGAAAGTGTTCCAAAGATGAAGACATCCACACGTTAAAAAGCAATTAAGTATGTGCACTTTCCTGTATGCACGTTACCTTTCAATCAAAAGTTCAAGAAATCAAGGAAATATAACATTGTTCTCCTATGTAACATACAGCACATCACTGCATCAATTTTACAAAGTTACACCTAAATATAAAGGTATCTGCTAGGTTTTCTAATAGACCATCCTAGGTTGAAAGTAAGACAATGAAGAGAAATGCAGATTTGTAATCAAAAGCCGAGGGAAAATACGTATCATTTCTAATAATGTGAAAATCTAATGTAAAGTTAAGAGACCCTGCCCTAGCCGGTTTGGCTCAGTGGACAGAGAGTGGATCTGTAGACTGAAGGCTCCCGGCTTTGATTCCGGTCAAGGGCACATGCCTGGGTTGCAGGCTTGATTCCCAGAAGAGGGCGTGCAGGAGGCAGCCAATCAATGATTCTTTCTCATCCTTGATGTTTCTCTCTCACTCTCCCTTCTTCTCTGAAATCAATAAAAATATATTCTAAAGAAGAGAGACCCTATTTCTTTGTTTTCCAACTCCAGAACAGAAACAAAATGGAGTTTATTTTACTGAACTAGTGAATCAGTAATCGAGTATCTAAGCCCCTCTAATGAAGACCATAATCTCTTCATTTCCCTAACGTACCTCCATGTAGCTGCCTGCCTGCCCCTACACTGTCAAATGTTGATGGGTATTCCTAAGGGTCAGAACAGGATGAAACTGTCTGACATCTTCCTAAGATCACCTGTCTTTCTTCTAAGTACTACTACTAGCGAAAGAACATCCCTGGCCTGGACCCTTCCTCCACAACGCTCACAGGTCCAGATTTGTTCTAACGGACAATAGAGATGGCAGTCGGGAGTCGGGTGGGAGAAACCATGGGATCCCACCAATGGGAAAGCCTGCCTCCCCTCCTTCTAGGATGACAGCATCCTCACACCCTAAGCACTAGAATGAAGATGAAATTACAGTCAATGACCTTCTGCACATTTCTCTTTAATTCAGGTCACCCTTGTGTTTTCAATCATTAGATTGCAAAAGGTGCAGGAGTCAAAGTTCAGAGCTCAGACTCCGGCTTCGTGTCCGGTCCTGTTTGATCAGCGGCAGCTCACCCACGCGCTGCGTGTTCCAATTTATCCAGCTGTAAAATTCGGATCAGATTTGTTTACCTCTCAACACAGGACAACGCTATGACCTAATAAAACATTCTGAGCTACCTAACTGTTTTGAATTCTATCATATAGTTTTCAAAACTAATTCTACACAGTAAGGTATTTTATGGTAGCCTGTTTACCTGGAAGAGATTTGGGAACTCTTTAAAAGTCTTTTTATTTCCTTGTATAAAAAAATGCAGAAATAATGGCGCTAATGAAATGAGAATTGGCTTATCTAACCAAGTGTGTAACCCAGATACCCTGGAAACCTCCAGTTTCTCCTTGAGTGCTTGAGCTACCTTAAGATTATCAAATGACAGATGTTCGGTTTGGTCCGATCTGATCTCAAGGTCTCAGGTTGGGTTAGGTTAGTGTATTATCTGTGAAGAAACCAGGAAGTAACTTTCCAATGTCACCTAGACGTCTTTCCTGTTGGTTCTGAAAGAATTCTGGATAAAACACTCTGGACATCACAGCAAACTTTAAATGAAGCAATACAGACGTGTTTTTGATGTTCTTTTGCTGCCTTCTTTCACCCTGAATTAGCAAAGTCTATTGCAAAAAATTAACAGTGATTCTCAGCACTATAAAAGGTCATTAAACTCTAGGTGGCTAAGTGAGAAAATCCTAAGAACTTTCTTCCCAATTATTACTTAAACTTTTTCTTTTGAATCAAAAGAGAATATTGCTAAGCAAAATCAAGTAAAATTCATGTTTTCTTTAGCTCAGAAATTTGTTTCTTATTAAATTACAGTAAACTTAAATGGAAAAAAATAATTTTAGGTGCTCTTAAAAAATCCAGAATTTTACTTAAAATTTTCTCATCTTGGTGGTTTTAGTAAACACAGAAATCAGACACTTAGGTCTTAATATCCTCATTAGAATTCATATATTCGGCAATTATGAGTACCAAAAGCTTTCAATTATAAGAGGGAAATTATGTTTTACAATAATCCTAACCTCTAATATTTAAAAATGTTTTAAGAAAATTCATCCCAGCCCTAGACAGTTTGGCTCAGTGGATAGAGCATCAGCCTGCAGACTCAAAGCTCCCGGGTTCAATTCCAGCCAAGGGCATGTGCCTTGGTTGCGGGCACATCCCCAGTAGGGTGTGTGCAGGAGGCAGCTGATCAATATTTCATCCCACAAAAATGACAATTTATTCTGTACCATGATATATCTACATGCATCATTGTGTACCATACAGACAACTATTTGGAAAAAAAACTGCCTCCATTTCTAAATAATTTGTTAACTATTGGCAAGTATTTCATTGTGATAATTATGAAAACGTTAAATTCAATAGAAGACAAAGGATTCTACTCCAACATTATGTATCTTTATTTACCTTTTAAGAGATTACACGTACATGACAGAATTTTGATTAACTAGAGAGGGATTGCTATAAAATCTGGCTCCATTATAAATCGAAACCCTTTATGCTGAAACTTAGATCTAAAGTAAACCTCACCAGAATTGTTAGGCATCTTTTGATTATATTCTTCGGCCTGATTGTAACTCTTTCATTCTAACACAGCAGCCTTCTCCACTGTTATTTTAAAAATCTGTTCGGTTATGTCCTCTAGTTCTATGGATACCCAATCTCAGGCTAAACCAACACCTAGGTTGTTAAGGAAATGCAAAACATTCTTTGTGATCTGTGGGAAAATCCTTTGACCTTTTGTCACGCATTCAGTTCTATCCCTGGACACATGTGGCTATTGCTCAACTGCACCTGTCGTGCAGAAAAAACACATGAGAGGGACACTGCTCTTTAAAGATTACTCTTTAAACTGATGACTAATACCAACCATAGAGTTTTTCTTAAATCAGGGCAATAGCGCTATGTAAGCTCCAGAATTCATTTATTTTAACAAACACAAAACTAAGACTAAAAAAGAAGGAAATGTATATGCTTTAACTTTTTCATAAGAAGATCTATCAGATTGCAAACCCTTCAAGCACAACAAATCTCTCATTATTCCTTCAGACTATGGGATAGCAACACCCATATACTGAAAAAAGATAACTAAGAATTAAACTGGAATTCGTTTTCAAATGTGAAGGTGAAGCATCAGATTTATTTTTAAAACTTACTTAAAAGTCACTATCAACTAACAACAAGGTGCATGGAAATGTACAGGGAAGCCCCATGCACCCTTTACCCAGCTCCCCCGATGTTAACGTCTTACATAAGTATACCATAGTACAATATCAAAACTAGGAGACCTACACTGGTAGAACCCATACATCCTATTCAGATTCCATCAGTTATATATGGAATTGGTATGTGTGCAGTTCTTTTTTTTTTTTTTAATATATTTTATTGATTTTTTACGGAGAGGAAGTGAGAGATATAGAAAGTTAGAAACATCGATCAGCTGCCTCCTGCACATCTCCCACTGGGGATGTGCCTGCAACCCAGGTACATGCCCTTGACCGGAATCGAACCTGGGACCTTTCAGTCCGCAAGCCGACGCTCTATCCACTGAGCCAAACCGGTTTCGGCGGTATGTGTGTAGTTCTATACAATTTTACTACGTGTCACTTTGTACAACCACCAAATCCATATTATGTCACCATAAGACCCTCATGCCACCACTTTATCGCTACAATCACTCCATCCCAACCCCTGACAATCAATAATCTGATCCCCAACTCTATAATTATGTTATTTCATGAATATTACTTGTTTTTTCACTCAGCACTTCATTGAGGTTCATCCAAAGGTTCATTTGAGATTCATTTTTGTTTTTTGTATGAATAGTCCATTCTTTTTATTGCCAAGTGTTATTCCATGATATGGATATACCACAGTGTGTTCATCCACTGAAGGATACTTGGATACTCTCTAGTTTTGGGCTATTACAAATAAAACTGCTATTAACTGTGTACAACAAGCATGTCACACTCGCAGCCCACGGGCTGCACGTGGCCCACAACGAATACTTTTGCGGCCCAGCCAATATAACGTTATGTAAGAAACATTTTAATAAAAATTTCGTAACTTATTTTTTACAATATCCTGTAATACATAATTAATAACAAACTACAACTTTCGCTGACTACTATAATCATGTTACATTCATTTCCCTTACGCACCTTACACGCAGGTGCACCATTTCTCTCCACTAGCGGTGAATATTTTAGCAGCCGATTGCCACATTATTAGTACTGACTTGTTTGAGGATTTTGAGCATTTAAACAACAAAACACAATCCAGTGCTCCAGCGCCCAGGAAGTGGTGAATAGGGTTACGATGAAGTTTGGTGGCGCCTGCAAGTAGAAATAGCGCTGATGTGAGAAGGTCAATTACTGGACACCTGTGTGCCAGACCCCACAGAAGAGCTGAGGAAGAAAGCAAATGTGAAAAATATCAGCCCACCCCTCAGGTGGCCCACAGTCTGCAGATGGGAGGCCGACCTAACAGGTCCCGTTATAAATTCTTACAGGTATAACCTCATCTATTTTAGTCCAAAATCCCACGTTCTCACTTTGAATCTCTTACTCTCAGAACATCTCAACCCTTTAAAATAGAAACATGTTATTCACACTAAGGGCTACCCAGGAGCAGAGCTAAAGCTGGCTGAAGGGCAATACACATTCCAGCTGGATTTTCATTTTCCTTTGAGAGAGAAACGGCACAACTGTACCAACCACATGTAGAAGAGAGGACTCGTAAAACATAGCGTGAATTTTAAGCTATGCCTGGACCTCATTTAGAAGACCACACTGATTCTGAATAGCAGAGATGCGTAGGCAAGCTGGCCACATGGAATAAAAAGGTGTTCAGGGCCAAGAGTGTTCAGTATTAGGTGCCACACACAACTCCCTCAGAAGCATTTTAGAAGTTTCTTTACTAGTGTAAGCTTTGCTCAATGAGCCGACCACCCCCAAAAGCAAAGTTATGCTGACCGACTCAACAGCTCTAAATAGTGTAGGAAGTCAAACTTTGCCTATGAATCTGATGCCTTCCCCATCACTCAACTAAAGAGAAATATAGAGAAGTCTGCTAGACCGAAATCTTACATAGTTCCCCAAAGACACTGATCTGGATACTAACTGAACTTCAGGATTTTCCTAAGTATTGAAATTTGTTCTTGAAATCCACACAGAGAAGCAATAATCCAAAGCACCAGCCCTTGGCCTTTGAGAATCTGATGAACACTAAGGACACTTCACAGAAAGTGCGTACACACAAATGTTACCCATGAAATCCATGGACCCTAGGTTAAGAATCCCAGCTCTACAGCATGGAAAGAGCTGGCTAAGCCCTAGCAGAAGGGCACATCTCCTTATTCCACACCCAGGACAATGCCTGACACTAAGACCTCAATAAAGAACTAGTAAATGAATGAACTGTGAGTATGTTGTTTGCGATATGTTTTAGTCATGGCAAACTGTTTCAAACTAATGAAAATATCTGATTTTCTTAATATTAACTACACTGACATATTCTCTCCACCTTTTATTTTATTATTTAAGTTTTTTTAAAATTCTGACTCGAGGATGTTTTTACTGATTTGAGAGAGAGGAAGGGAGAGAGAGAAACATCAATCAGTTGCCTCCCACATGTGCCGCTGGGGGTGAGGGTGGACGACCCAAAACCTAGCATGTGCCTTCACAGGGAATCAAACCCGCAACCTTTAGGTATATGGGACAACGCTCCAACCAAGCCACACCAGCCAGGGTAACCTTCGTGTTTTTTAAAATAGTTATAGACTCACAAGAATCTGCAAAAATAGTACAGAGATAGGAGTGCCCATCACCCACCTTCCCAGTAGTGAGATCTTACATACCTATAGGGCATTATCAGAAGCAGGAAACTGACGGAAACAGCACAGTTAATGAGACCACAGACCTAACTTAGATTTTACCTTTTTAGCAGTGCTCATCTAATTACCTTTGTATAAACAAATAAAAATGTAAACACTCACAGTCTCACCTCAAACAAATCTGCAGGACTAAAATACTGCAGCAGTCAAAAATAGAACAGCCCTGAAAAGGAATGAAAATTAAGTGAGTTATCAGCTGCTAATGTGTGTATACATTTTTCTGGGACACCCTATACCAGTGATGGCGAACCTATGACACGCGTACTCATTTTTTTGGTTGATTTTTCTTTGTTAAGTGGTCTTTAAATATATAAGATAAATATTGAAAATATAAATCTTTGTTTTACTATGGTTGCAAATATCAAAAAATTTCTATATGTGACACGGCACCAGAGTTAAGTTAGGGTTTTTTAAAATGCTGACACACCAAGCTCAAAAGGTTCGCCATCACTGTCCTATACACATACCTTTTTACTTAAAGGAAGTGCTTTACGGCTTCTCTTTGGTGTATCCAAATTGCCAGCATGACTCTTGCACTTTGGGGCCATTATGGAGTAAAACAAGGGTTACCTGAACACATGCACTGCAGCGTCACTACAGTCAATCTAGTAAGCAAGAGGGCTCCTCAGGGAACGTCTACAACGTGCCCTGGACTACGGGGTGATTCCCCTCCCGGCCAGGACAGGGCAGGAAGCATGCTCATCACACCGAGTGTCAGAACAGCGTGCAATTTCACACTTACAATTGTTTCTTTCTGGAATTTCCCATGTAATATTTTCAGACTATGGTTGACCACAGGCCAGTGAAACCACAGGAGTGAAGCAGTGGATAAGGGGGGCCTACTTGTATGCCTCTTTTAGACTTCAGAGGTGCAATCAATCCCCTTTGAGGTCCTCTCAGGCAGTGCTATGGTTTTACCCGAGCATCCTCACAGAAGAGCTGCTGCCTCCCCACCTCCAGACGCTGACCTTCAATGCTGACCCTCAACACCACCGCCAGCCTCGCGCCCTATCTATCCACAAGGCAAAGCATACAGGCTCCGCAGGGAAATCCAGTCTACCACAGTGAGCCCCAACAAAAGAATCCTAGACCAAGGTCCTGTTTTGTCCAAGCATATATTTTAGTTCACAAGAGCGGAAATCATATGAAATGAAAGCTCTAGTTTGTTTGAAAGGTGATAACATGTCTGTCTGTCAGAAAAATCATGAAAACAACTTTGAATGGCATGTTTTTCATACCAAGTAATTTCTGAGATAAAGGAAGTCAGTTTTCAACAGAAAACGGTCTCAAGATTTTTAAGTCTTAGCACTAATAATCCAAACGCAAAAACCATAATTCACATATGCCACAGAATTTTAGTAGTTGGTCTTTAAAAAAAAAAAATAGCTCATTTTCAGATTCCATATGTGCAAATCAACCTAAACTAGTAAGAGAGGGGAGTTGGAAATTTTATGTAAAACTTTCTCTATAAAAGAGGTGTTGTTAATAATGCCATAGGGCTATAGCACAGACTCATTTATTGAGTCTATTAGGTTTGATAAAACTTGTTACCCATACTGAAAGTTTTATTTCTACTAACTTTTCTATGGACTACAGATTGCAGTTACTACTTGAAACAGGACGATTGGGGCGGGGGGTGGGGAAGCAACTGCCACTATCAACAAAACTCTACAATTTGTGCGACAAATAACTATGTTAGTGACATCAAAATACATGAATACATTCAGTAGAAGATTGAGATTATCCATGCCTTCCAGGGGATTAGGAAGAAACTGTAAACATAGGGAAAATATTCACATGATAGACACACTTCCTTCATCCCCACTATATTGTACACATCTACTCTGTTAGTGATTATTAAATGCTAGGCATATACTAGTAAAGAGAAACAATAGTTTTCAAAATATTTACGAGCACATTAAACTGTGCAAATTTACATGCATGTATGGATTTTTCTCTAGGGAGTATAAAGCTTATGGAAAGAGCGCACAATCCCAAAAAGATGAAAAATTTCTGATACAGACAATGCATGCTGGAGAGGTCCCAACAAATAGGTCACTTCCAAATAAAGTGACCAAGAAAGGCAGGTGAGGAAGTAGGGTTTCTATTGGCCTCAAAGGGAGCAGAGTTTCATCGGCCAAAGCTAACAGAAATGGTGTGTTTCCAGAATGGTAGGTGGGTGAGCTAGGGACCAAAACTGATGGAGCATCAATGCCAGGAAGAACCTAGAACACAGTGGAGGCCACTCAAGCAAGGCAGAAATACATCACTGAGGGTTACACATAATCCACATCCCACCACTGCCCTAGACCTCGTGGCCTTGACCAGTTTCTTAATTTCATTTTCCTCTACAGAATGATGATATCGGTATCACCCACCTCACATGTTGTTATGAAGTACTGAGCACAGCAGCTGGCACACAGCAATGGTCAGTAATCATCACTGGTATCACTAATACCACGACTGCTAGACCAGCACCGCACCCCAGGAACGTCCACTGCAAGGAGAGATGCACTCAGCTGCATGATGCGCCTTAGGCTCCCGGCATCATGCCACTGCCTTCCCTTATATCCGACCTGAGGGCTCACCAGGCCACGTGCAGCTTGCTTTCTGAATCATCCCCACCTGCTTCCACCTGCCCAAAAGAGACGGGTGGGCCGTTTGTCTCCACAGAATGTCACCCATATCTCCTCCCAAAGAGCCCGAAGCAAGGCTTTGAACCAACTCAGACTTGAGAGGAAAGAAGAGTTCGGTCTGGAGGCTCTCTTAATTAGGCACTCAGTAGCAAATGCTAGAAATGCAGCTTAAAGACTATGCAAAAAAAGAAGTATCCAGGGATAAATAGCTCAAAAGATAAGATCACAAAACTCTTCTCTTGCTCCACTTCCTCCTCTTCATAGTTCCAGCCTAAGACCCATGCTAATTCTGTGCCGGGCCTGGGGAAAGTGGCCTCACTTACGCTACTTCTCCCAAAGCCACAGACACCGAGATGGGGCAGGAAGTCCCCCAAAAGAAGATAAAGAAACTAACACAAAATGTTGGGAAAGGTGCAAAAATGCATATCTATCCAGGGAACATATAACTAGATTCAAGTCTTTTGGTCTTATTATATGTTTTTATTGAGTTCAGAGAGAGGAAGGGAGGGGGAGAAAGAGAATGCTTCTTAATAATTTATCTACTAGTCCTCTTCAATTCTCAGAAATTAAAAAAAGTTTTAAGAGAAAGTTTATTTAGAAAGACATGGAGGTAGAAGTGAGCTGTAGGAGAGAGGCTCAGGAAGCAAATTACAGCAAAGAAGGGCGCTTGGAGCTTAGGAGAGAGAAAGGCACGGAAACGGCATCGGGGGCGGAGTGTGTGTGTGTGTGTGTGTGTGTGTGTGTGTGTGCAGGTGAGTGTGCTCCATACAAGAGCTGCCAAATTTTTAAAAAATTATTTCTGCAAATTTGGTTCATATTATTCAGTATCTCAAACCTTTCTGATCTCTGTGGTTTTCTTAGTCGTGAATTTATCTTGTATTGTTAACATTCATTTGTGCACATTGTACTTAATATATATATTCAAGTCAGTTAATTCTTTGAAGCGGGTTTTGATTTTGTCAGCTCATTTATACCTTTAATTTCTTTCTAGAGGGGGTAGTTCTTAAACATTTTGGAATACTGGACTCCTTTCTGGGCTCAAATACCATTACTGATGAGTGTCTTGCAGAAAAACTGTGGACATTTTCCCCAGAAAAAAAAAAGGGGGAGGGGGGGAATACCTACTTCAGAGCTTCATGGATCCCAAGTTTCTACATGACTCTCCCTTCCTTTTAAAAAACTTCATGAAGCCCTAGCCAGTTTCTCAGTGGTTAGAGCCTTGGCACACAGAATGAAGGATCCCGGTGAAGATTCCCAGGCCAGGGCACATATCTCAGTTGCAGGCTCGATCCCTGGCCCAGGTGGATCCTTCAGGCAGGTTGGGGCATGTGAGGGAGGTAACAGTTGAAGGGCGTTCAATTCTGGTGAAGGGCATGACCTCGGTTGCAGGCTCGTGTGCAGGAGGCAAACAATTGATGTGTCTCTCTCATATAGATGTGTTTCTCTCCCCTCCCTCCCCCCTCCCTTCCATACTCTCTAAAAAACAATGGAAAACATGAAACAAAACGAAGTAAAACTTCATGGAGAACATGCTGTATATCCACTGCCTGAACTTGCTTTTCACTGTGGATGTCTTTGGCAAGTCCTTCAATTAGGTGGGAATGGTGAGTATGAAAAGTTACAGCCCTAGCAGGTTTGGCTCAGCAGATAGAGTGTCGGACTGAGGACTGAAGGGTCCCAAGTTTGATTCCGGTCAAGGGCACATGCCTGGGTTTTGGGCTCAATCCCCAGTAGGAGGCATGTAGGAGGCAGCCAATCAATGATTCTCTCTCATCACTGATGTTTCTATCCCTCTCTCCCTCTCTCCCTGAAATCAATAAAAATATATATATAGCTCAAATACCATTTACTGATGAGTGTCTTGCAGAAAAACTGTGGACATTTTCCCCAGAAAAAAAAAAGGGGGAGGGGGGGAATACCTACTTCAGAGCTTCATGGATCCCAAGTTTCTACATGACTCTCCCTTCCTTTTAAAAAACTTCATGAAGCCCTAGCCAGTTTCTCAGTGGTTAGAGCCTTGGCACACAGAATGAAGGATCCCGGTGAAGATTCCCAGGCCAGGGCACATATCTCAGTTGCAGGCTCGATCCCTGGCCCAGGTGGATCCTTCAGGCAGGTTGGGGCATGTGAGGGAGGTAACCAGTTGATGTGTCATTTGATTCCGGTCAAGGGCACATGCCTGGGTTTTGGGCTCAATCCCCAGTAGGAGGCATGTAGGAGGCAGCCAATCAATGATTCTCTCTCATCACTGATGTTTCTATCCCTCTCTCCCTCTCTCCCTGAAATCAATAAAAATATATATATATTTTTTAAAGTTACAGCCAACCTGTCTCTTCCCTAACTGCCGAAGTCAATTTGTTCTATTTTCAATTAAACTAGCTTGTAACAATCACATGTTTGTTCTTTTTTCTACAAGTAGACATTGGGAGGACATTTGGTATCTACACACTTTTCATTGAGCTCTTGTAACTAACCCATATCCTCCTGTCTGACTCTCACAGACCTGGACAGTGCAGAGAAAGGGGTAGGGGCAACTGAGGCAGGTGCAGGGACAACCAGTATGTTGGAACCAGTTAGAGGAACTTTTTCAAAACCTACATGTCTGGGCATCACTCTCCTCCCATGAATCAGAATCAGGTAGGTGTTGGGGCCCGGGCAGGTCGCTCTTAGCAAAACTCCCTTGGGTGGCTGAGGCACGGCCTTGACTGGGAAGCACTAATCTAACAGGTGTTCCTCCTCTAGAGTCACGAAGAATGTTCACACAGCTTTTCCCTATGGGAAGAAGTCTCTGATATATGTTCCTAAAATGAATGCTTATTAAATAGTGGCGAACAAAATCATACCCACATGCCCCTAATTAATGAATGTGCTAATGGCTGGCTTCTATTTTGGGAACCACTCCTTCGTTCTGCCTCAGTGTCTCGACAGAGTGTTAGTCAAAGCCCAGGAGTGCGCGCAGATACTTGGAGAGTTTGGCGGTTAGAGTCCATACCCGTGCAGCCGTGACAGCCGCAGATGTGAGCGGGAGGCTGTCACCTCCTGCAGCTCATCCAGCTCCACTGGGCTGTGCTGAGATCTGATAACAAGATGGGTGCTAACCTCCCATATTACCTGGTCTGATATCTGGGAGTAATGTGAAGGGAGTGCCTGCAGTTCTGTGGAGCTCCTGACATACTGGGAAGCTCTGTCAAGCTTAGCTAACAGCTGTCTGGTATCTTACATTTTTGTTGTTACCTTTTTTTTTTTTTAGATTGTTTTATTGGCTTTTAGAGAGAGAAAGAGAGAGGCAGAGAGAGGAACATCGATGTGAGAGGGTAACACTGATTGGCTACCTCCTGCATGGCCCCTACCTGGGATCGAGTCGGAAACCCAGGGAACTGAACCGGGAATTGAACCGGCAGCCTTTCGGTGCACCAGACGACACCCAGCCAACTGAGCCACACTGGCCAGGGCTGTTCTGTTTTTATTCTCTCTTTTGTGTCACCAGCATGACTTTCTCTTCTTAACTGTTCTCAACGTGGCAAATCCATGTGCTAGAGAACAGTCTTTTTTTCTATAACAAATAGTGGAGGGAGGGAGGAATTGATGAATGAATGGATGAGTGACGGTGAACTTGATGTCTCTGAATGGAGAGGGTGGCTTGTGGATGGTAGGGGTGGGAGAAAGAGAGAGAAAGAAGGGGGAGACAATTGACTGATTAACCTTTTCAGTGAGTCTGGGAAGTAAATGGATTTCATCAGGGTGGGGTTTGCAGTTTATCTTGTTTCCTGGGAAGTTCTTGTAGAAGCCACAACACTAACCTTACTTCATGCCCATGTTGCCTGTGTCCTTTCCCACTGCCTGAAAAGGTCTCCTTTCCTCTCTGATTAGCCACCATTTTCCATCCTATATATATACATAGGTCACAAGGTATCACCATGCAGCCACCCCTTCCTCTAGAGCAGTGGTTCTCAGCCTTCCTAATGCCACGACCCTTTAATACAGTTCCTCATGTTGTGGTGACCCCCAACCATAAAATTATTTTCATTGCTACTTCATAACTGTAATTTTGATACTGTTATGAATCGCAATGTAAATAACTGATATGCAGGATGTATTTTCATTGTTACAAATTGAACATAATTAAAGCATAGTGATTGATCACAAAAACAATATGTAATTATATATGTGTTTTCCGATGGTCTTAGGCGGCCCCTGTGAAAGGCTCGTTTGACCTCCAAAGGGGTCGCAACCCACAGGTTGGTGACCCACAGGTTGAGAACCGCTGCTCTAGGGTCTCTAGTCTTCCTCCTCTCCCGAGTCACTATTGTATTTGAATTGCCCTTCCCACCTTTGCACTTATAGACTCCCTTGATTTGCTTCTTGCTGCATGTGAGCGAGGTAATTTATCTTCCCAAACAGATGGTAACCTTATGAAGAGGGGCACCGCCTTTGGGTCACTTCTGCATCCCTGTCGCACCTCCGAGGGCAGTGCTGGTGCTGCACATTCCTTCCCCGAGGGCTTGGAGGGCCGCTTCCTTCCCAGTCGTGGTTGATGGATGGTGGACAGATCACCTCTGCGCCCCAGACTGGGTCAACCCTAACAACAGTGACTTGTGTGACTTAAATTCATTGTGTTTCTTTGACCTGCTTCTAGCTGACTAGACTGTTTTCCTGGAGAGTCTACTCCCCTATTACTAATAGTCTTGGTGGGAAGAGGGAGAAGGAGAGAATGGTTCCAAAATTCCAAAGGTCTAGCAAGACCTGTTCTGGGCCCCTCCCCTCGGGTTCAGGTTGTTGTCAAGTGGGCCTGTGGTCTGGTTTATCCAGACTTGCAAGGGCACCCCTGCACTTGCTAAACATTGACCCAAATACTTGGGGTGGGAAGGTCCACTGAATGAACTTTCTCCTCTGTTTTTCTCTTTCTCTCTGTCCCTCCCTCCGTCCCTTTTCTACCCCAACCCCTCTCACTACAAAAGGTGTAATATCAAGAATTAGCCTGGAATGCCCCTACTGTAAGCTTTGCTACTCTGTAGAGTATCCTTCTTAGATAACTGTTGTTCATTGACTGTATGTTGGTATTCGAGAAATGTGATGTTGGAACCAAGTGTCTACTATTTATGATGTTGCACTGGCAATTTTTTAACCCTGGGGAGTAACTGTACAGTAGTAACAGCTGTGCTGCAACGTACAGAGTCTGCACATGCCTCTTCGGCATGTATTTTAGAAAATAACATTGGTAATAAAACTTGAGAATGAATTTATTTGCGGGGGGGGGGGGGGATAAGGAAACATTTGTAACACCTTAACTAATAATAAAAAAAAAAAAGAATTTATTTGCTTCAAAAACAGCAAATCACACTGTAGATTTATTATTTCTGGGACTTCACTAAATTTGATTACAGCTGATATTGTAAGTCTGCTTCCACGTCAGTAGAGACGAAACCAGGAGTAACAGATATTGGCATAACCTGGGCCATTGCACTTCAAGTCAGTGGTCTTTAATTTGAATTTACATATTCCTTCGCCTCCTCCTGTTATTTTAATTTTTAATTTCATTCATTTTTAAAAGCCTGGCTTGCTTGCTTCAGTTATTTCTATATCAAAGCGTTTTCTTAAACTGGCCACCTCCATTCACATATAACTTGAATGTCTTTTTGTAGCTAAAGATGATTGAGAGTATGTTTATGAATAGAAACATTATTTTCACCAACAAAATAGCTGCATTGACAAGAAGGGACGAGAAGGCAACATTTTGAGCATATGGTAAGAGGACCCTGAACGTTGCAACAGCACAGTTTTTGTCAGGCTGTGGCCTGCAGGGCATGGGCTGGAAGGCCCTCCTGCGTGGAGAGAAGCTGTGGATGCCCGTCACTGGCCTGGCCCACACCCTGCAGGAGCCCGAAGTTTCCTATGGAAACCTTAGCCCCACGGTTGAGAACTGGGAAGCGCTGGGCTTTCTCACTTTCCCCCGAAGCCCAGCTTGGCATGTTCTAAGTTTGTGATCCAGGCATATGATTTAAATTCACTGTGTCTCGGTTTCCTCAGCTATAAACGGGGATGTGGATAGATAGTCGCCACTGTGCATGGTTACTGAAAGGATTCAGTGGTAACTTGTGTCAGAACAAGGCCTGCTAAATAGCAAGCACTCGTTTCACTTAGTCATCACTCAGCTACAATGACAGATCCTGAACAATGGTGATTAGCACAGGCAAATGTTTATTTTTCCCTTGTAATGAGAAGTTCAGGGCTGGCCTGGTGGTTTTATGAGGCCATCATCAGACTCCAGGATTTCCACTCTGCTCTCCTTCGTGTGTGTCTGTCACCTCATAGTCATGAAACAGCCTCAACTTATTAAAAGAGTTCCAAGAAGTCCCGCCCATCAATTCCCACTGACATCCTATTGGCCAAAATTGTATCATGTGGCCTTATCCATAGGAAGGAAAGGAAATGTAGCTTTTTAAATGGGGCACATTATCATGCCCAACATCAAGGTTGCTACGAGTAGGAAGGAAGAAGTAGGAGATGGATATCGGGTTGGCACCCAGCAGGGTCTGCCACAGCACTCAAAAAAGGCCCCTGAGTGTGGGCGTCCCCAGGGATGGGAGCCGTGGAGGGAGACTGTCTCAGGATGCATACCTTGTGGATGAAGTAGCAGCATGCATTCCCAGCCTGTCTCAGCTCTGAGCCTTGCACTGTCCCCCACCCCCATCTCCTGCTGCTTCCCAGCCTCGGCCACCTCTCCCCCCACTACTTCCCCAGGGACCTCATGTCCTGATCAGACATCTTCCCTCTCTTCTATTTCCACAAACTCCAGGGTGCTTTGGGGGACCACCTGGAGGCGGCGGCAAACTGGTGGCCCCCCCAGCAGTGAAGCCAGGATGGGCATTCACCAGGGCTGGGGAGAGGGCAAGGAGCGCCCCCCTTTGGGGAACTTCCCCGCGGCCAGCTCTCCGCTTGCTGTGCTTTTTCCTCCGCTAGTCAGATCCTTTGGCCTACCTACTTCCTCGGTTTTATTAGCATTCCATTCCCATGCTGGGTGTTGATGAAATGGAAAAAGAGCCTTTGCCTGGATTTGTCAGCGGGGAAAACTTGGCTCATGCTCTTTGGACCCAGGCATGGTGTTCCCATCTGTGGTGGCCATCACATTAGTGACACGCTTACAGCGCAGCACATCAGTCAGCGGTCTGATAATGAGGAAGGGCAGGAGGCCAGATGTTATCACCTCAAACGCCACCTCAACCGGAAATAATCAACCACGTCTCGGCGCTGGGAACAACTACTTAAAACCTGGGCTTTCTTAGAGGCCGTTGTGTTAACAGCCAATATTTTGGCCTGCATTTCGTTAAAAACACAATACCAGCCAACACTTAAAACAGTTTTCCTTACCTGTTTGCAGCACTCTCCCTTCCCCTCCAGAACCAATAAACTTTTCATTAAAAAGGGGAGGGGGCGAGAGTGGGGGGCCTGGTGTGGGGGTTTCTAAGGATTTGCTTTGAATCTACTTCTAATTCCATTAGCGCTCAGTAGAGAGCCAATGCAAATACAATTAAGGACAGCACATTATGCAGGCACAAATATGCTTCGTCCTCTGGCTGAAACTAAAAGTGGGATCTCCAGGGTCCTCTCCTTTAAATAAGAAGGTTTTGTTTTTCTTCTCAGCCAAGTGGCTCATAATTACAACAGACCAGCAAGGGAAGTTAATTTTTTAAAGGTGTATATTTAATTTGTTTAGTGCTATTTAGTGCAAGGAAGATACAGTTAAAGTCCATAAGTAAAAGGTAAAGGCTACTGTGCCAGACTAGATTAAAAGGAAGATGATGGAAAGATTAGTATCGGTGCCACCCTCGGGGACCGTCTTCTGATAAGAACACGATGAGACAAGATGGGAAGAAAGCCCCTGGTCGGCGGATCAGCTAGGAGTGCTCTGGACCTCAGCTGAGGTGGCTTCAGTGGGAATTGTATTCTTCTCATTATCTTGGCTCAGCATGTCAGTGATGTCATCACGGCTGAAGAGACCTTTCTTTCCCCTTAGGCCTGTACTTCCTGGTCTGGGCCCTAGGGAGGAGGAGTCCCCATTCAGCCCCAAGCGGAAGGCAGGCTCCGGGTGGACGGGCTCTGCCCTCCCCTTGCCACCACTGGGTCAGTGGCAGCCTCTGCCCCCAGCCTAACTGAGAAGTAAAGTATAGGGGAAAGCGGTGTTCACGATTTGCTTATAGACCAGTCATGATTTGTCTCCCCCTACCGTCTTTGCACTAGTCATATGACAAATTATCTTTCAGTTTGAGCTATTTTGAGTTGAATTTTTTTGCCACTTGTAGCCAAAACATTTCTAACAGATATATTTAAACAAATCAGAATATGAAGCCAAAATCAGTGTTTCTTTAAGACATGGATCTAGTCTGGCCAGTGTAGCTCAGTGGTTGAGCTTTGACCTATGAATCAGGAGGTCAGGGCACATGTCCAGGTTTCGGACTTGATCCCCAGTCTGGATGGAGGTGCAGGAGGCAGCAGATCCATGATTCCCTCTCATCACTGATATTTCTATCTCTCCTTCTCCCTTCCTCTCTGAAGTCAATACAAGTAGTGAGGCTTTAAAAAACAAACAAACAATGGAATATAGTTTAAGAAACCATCTCTATGGTGGTAGGTGGATGAGTGAGAAGGGTGAAGTATTTACTTGTGAAGGTCAGGGTGTCTGAGGAAAAGAAAGCTCTCAGGTGTGAGAGCGCAGCCTATTCAGGGAACTGGTGTTATTTTGGGAGAAAATGAATGCATCCCTTGCAGAACCTTTGTGAGTGTCTGTCAGAAGGTGTTGGTCACCGGGAGCCAGAGCCCCTGAGCTGGGAATTTGATTTGGAAGCGCTTAGGCAGTAGGTGGGACTTGACGCTTTGGTGGTGTTGAGAGTCCGCGGGGAGAGCTGACAAAACGTGGGGGAAGGCGCTTTCAGGGCTCCCAGAGCAAACTGACCCCAAGAGTGGACTGAGAGCATCTCCCGGAAGGGCAGGCCGTGCTCATCTAGCCGGGGAGGGTTCGGGACGGCCACTGGTCAGTGGAATGTAAAGTCCCGAGAAGCTGTTGCCAAGGTATCCCAGGTAGCTGCTTGGATGTGGCACTTAGGGAGGTACCATGGGTCTTCTCAAAAGCAGTTATTTGAATGAAGGGAGTGGAGGCCCAGCTGTAGTCACCTGGGGAAAAGGGAAGGTGAGAAGGTGATGATATGGAGTTAGACCACTTAACCAAGGAGCTTAGCTGCAATTCCATTAGGAACGTTTTGTATGGAAGCAGCACTGAAATGTGTATAAAGGTGTACGATGTAGGAGGCAATGGCCCGGGAGGTGGGTGCAGGGAGAGAGGGCTTACCTTTTTTTGGATGGAGTAGGAAGGGGCTCTGCTTCTTCACAGCCTAGAGGAGTTTGGCAGTGAGTAAGGGGCGCTTCATCTTTTAAGGGCAGACGGAAGGATGGGTGCACCTATTTGGCGGAAGGTGGTGATGTGTGATGGATGGTATGGGTGGGCACAGTGGAAGGTGTTCCCTTCACTGGCACTATTTTCTTTCAAATACGAGGGGCAAAAATGATCATCAGCTGAGACTGGGTGTGGGATAGATGGGAGAACTGCTTTATTTCCCTTTTGCTTTCCAGTTCTATGTTAGACCAGGTCTATAATATTTTGGAAACATTGCTCAGCAGTTAGAAACCTTGCCACGTGGTGTCAGTAGAGCTGATGGTATGTATAATGGAGTTTAGTCTGATAATACATATATCATCCCACGTGCTTAGATGCCCTTAATATTAAAGGCAGCTTTGGTTTTATCAACCAATAGATATTTTTTTTAATATATTTTTATTGATTTCAGAAAAGAATAGAGAAATAGAAACATCGATGATGAGAGAGAATCATTGATGGGCTGCCTCCTGCATGCCTCCCACTGGGGATTGAGCCCGCAACCAGGGCATGTGCCCTTGACTGGAATCAAACCCGGGACCCTTCAGTCCACAGGCTGATGCTCTATCCACTGAACCAAACCAGCCAGAGCCATAGATATTTTTAATATCTACTATATACTAGGCATTTTGATAGGTGCTATAAAAATACTAAGGATTACTAAGAAGTGACAGAATGAATTTGTTTACTGTGAAATTCTGTAGTTCTGTATTCTATGCCCTACCCTAAAAATCAGAGCACTAGGTTCCTTTCACGAATTAGCTATGCCACTTGGTAATGTAAGGGAACTTTTGGGCCTCAGAATTTATATAACAGAAGTGTGGGCTAGAGAAACACTAAGATGCTGTAAGTAGTAAAAACAAACAATTGATACTTGAAATAGATAATAAGACCTATTAAGACAGTAACAGATACTTGATATAAACAGGAGCTACAACAGTAAGAAGGGGGAAAGGTTACAAATGCGTTTGCTCTTTACCTACTTGCATAACAACACAAAATGTGCAAAGGTAGGGCTGTTTACAGTTCCCCGGGAGTTTATGGTCTATGTAATACAATGAGTCTTACTGCTGAGAACTTTGAAATGCTGATAGAACTCTATCAGATATTTATGATGAAATAGAGCATTCTGGACCAAAAAAAAGGGGGGGGGGTGTAAAAGCAGGGTTTCTTTTTTTAAAAGTAGCGGCATATGTCTGAGATTTTGTCGCCTTTGGCTAAAGCAGGGTTTCTTTTTTTAAAAGTATATAAAACTGAAACATTCGTTTGTATATAAGGATAAGAAGGTTGTATACATTCAAGTTTTAAGCAGTTAATGAGTAAAAGTATATGGCAGGTACTTATTTTGTGGTGGGTGAAATATACTTGCGTCAAATTCTCATGTTTTTATATAATGTGTTTTATCCCGAAGATATTTTCAGGAAATATCCTTAACTGCTCCCAGGAGTAGATGGAGAGAAGGAGTCATTTGACAGTTTCCAGATGGCCATTAAGAAGATAATAAATTTTCTTTAAGTTCCTGATTACTAACTAACACTATGAATTTTGTTGTATCTCCTCTCCGGACAAATGTGATTGAGTATGAATCGGCTGCAGCCCAGACTTAACTTTATTAAAACAGATGGTACAAAAGACGAAGAAAAGTCTTTTACCATCCCCTACGGGCAAGGCTCAAACGTATTTATCCTCATTCAAGGGCCATTTCTCTCCGTTTTGGCCTGACTTCTGGGAGCCCAGAACTCTTAAAAGATGTTTTCTTAAAAATAGTGAGCGCTTTTCTTGTCTGTCCCAGTATTCTTGGCTGGGCTTCCTAGATCCTGGCTGCTTTTTACTCATTAATATTCAGCTTGATCCATAGTGACTGAGAAGGCAGCAAAGGGCTGGAAGTTAGCGCAATGAAAGGTCCTGGGAGGCTTTCTGAGGAAAGATGCAAATGTCCCCAGGAATCCTGTAACCAAGTTTCATTTTCTCAAATCCATTCAATGCTGAAGGCTTTCAACTGATTTAAATAGAAAGTTTTTTTTCCTCTCTATTCCTTTTGATGTAGATCCAATTGGGATTTAACTTTTCTGCCTCCTTTACAGTAAGTATGCTTTTCTTGTTGAAAATAAAATAATGAATCAGGTTAAGATAAGCGTAACACATTTCTTAGCTGAAACATATTTACACAGACTGACGAATACTAAATTGTTGACGAATTGCTGTCAGCAGTGTGGCTGAGATGAATCCGATTGTAAAAACGGAAAGTGTATAATCTCAGAATCAGTTGTTTCCCTTTCAACATAATGAAAAAATACAGTTAGCTGTTCACCCAAGGGTATAATTATTTCTTTCAAAGATGGTTTTGCAAAGAATAATCAACATATGCTGTTTATAAGGTTTTACAGTGTAGAATTTTTTAATAGAAATGTTGGGTTATTTATTTTCAGGAGAAACCGATGGCATTCTACTGAAGAAAATATGAGAAATACATAATTAAAGAGTATGGTCATTATTTCTCCAAACTGTCCTTGTTATGAAGCCTGCTTTCATGGAAATGCACTTCTGTTTGCTTATTAAGGTTTGACACTTCATATTAGGTTAGAAGGCAATGCTGTTACCACAAATGCTTTTGTAACAATTGCCTCAACATCTAAATCTGTGATCATGCTGCCAGGGAAGATAACTGTGCTCTTCATTACAATTTTGCCAGTGCCTCTCAGAGGCTGGTGTGGGGTGACCGGAAGTGGTTGAGCTCCCTAATGACGTGTCTAATGTTTTCTTCTCAAACCTGTCAGTGTTTGCTAAAATGTTGACTTTATTTAAAAGATGAACTGGCTATGATTTCTGTGATTTTAAAAGCCTCCCCAATATCGTTAGCGTATAAGATTATGGCTGATATTTGTGAATTTTTTTTTTCCTCTCCGGACACATTATAGCTTATTTGGCATTCTCGGGCAAGCAAAGCACACATCTAGAGAGGAAATTTGGGAAAATGGACTAAACGGGCTAGGAAAAGCCCAAATAGCTCCACAGGGACAGAGAGGGAATATTTATTACATAAACTTAAATTTCCAAGACTGGAGAGTAGGAGATGGAGCCA
>NW_006300032.1:2126046-2148923 GCF_000327345.1 Myotis davidii | reverse complement strand
CCCTCTCTCTCTCTGATGGGTGAGGCTTTGGAGACTGGAAGGCGTGCACTCAGCACCTGGCTGCCCCCTTTCCTACCAAGGCTGTGGAGTGTGGAAAGAGGAGTGTTATACTTGAGGTCCCTCTCCTGCCTGGGTCACAGAGAAGAGAAGCTGATGCTGAGACCTTAGAGGGCAGCTTGTTGCAGAAAAGGACCTGGTTCACCACTTTAATGTGCCCTCAATTCCAAGGGGCCTGGGAAGGTGTTTTTAATTTTCAACACGTAGTTAAAGCCTGGCTTCACAGGTATGTCTAGGTCAGGATCAACCCTTTTACCGAGTCAACTGTGAGAAACTGATTTTCGCTGTTTGGGGATTTTGCCTTAAGAGGAAGGAGATTCCTGCATTAACATCCTACCTAAAAGAGTTGGTTCTGAACAATGAGTACAAGTCTTTATAATAAATCAAGTGGACTGATCAGGCCAAGACTGTATGGTTGCTTCCAGATGTTTCTTTCTCAGATCAGCATTGATTTGCTGGCTAAGAAGTCAAATGGAATAACTTGGATACCCCAGGGCCAGGCATCATTTGATCCATTAAAAGCAGACAGGGGATTGAGAATCAGGGACCACCAGCGCCTCCGTGAATTCTTCATTAATTCACTCAGTCCTCCCAACAACCCCATAACGTGAGCAATACAATAAAATTCTCCCTTTTCTCTATTTACACAATTTGAAGGCAACAGTTACTATTTTCTTAACTAGGAGTGGTGACAGATGGTATCCTCACCTTGTTGCTGTTTGTTTTTTTAATGGTTCAAAGTATTTCTCTAGTAGGCATGGGGGGGGGGGGGCCCCTCAGCACAGCCTGCAGCCTCTCACAATCCAGGACCCCTCAAGGGATGTCCGAAGGCCAGTTTAGGCCCGATCCCAAACTGACAGTCAGACATCCCTCTCATAATCCGGGACCATTACTCCTAACCTGCCTGCCTGATCACTCCTAACCTCTCGCCTGCCTGCTTGATGGCCCCTAACCACTCACCTGCATGCCTGATGGCTCCTAACCACTCGCCTGCCTGCCTGATCACCCCTAACTGCTCGTCTGCCTGCCTGATGGACCCTACCCACTCACCTGCCTGCCTGATCGCCCCTAACAACTCTGCCTGCCTGCCTGATCATCCCTAACCACTCGCCTGCCTGCCTTATCACCCTAACCACTCTGCCTCCCTGCCTGATCGCCCCTAACCACCTCTGCCTCAGCCCCTACCACCACAGCTTTATCCGGAAGGACGACCAAAGGACAACTGGAATGATGTCCAGAAAGTCGTTCGGCTGTCTGGTCTAATTAGCATATTACGCTTTTATTATTATAGATTAGTAACCAGCATCTTGCCCTCTTTTCTGGAACTGGTATAGCAGTTAGCTTTTTGAGTAAGTCATATTCTATCATTATGGTACCGGCTCCTTTGTAAAGTTTGGTTGGTACCCCTTGCTCTTTTCCAAAACAGTCTACTGATGTTATTGGCGAATATAACATTTTGCTAATATTAAGTTTTTTGCGGGGAGGGCATGAGTGTCTTTCATTAACTCTCTCTACTCTGTTGCTTTCCTTGTGACCTTCTCAGATGTTGGACTTGTTGATGAATTGTTTGAGATCATTTAGGTCATGAGACACTTTCTTCTATCTTCAAAAGAACCCAGGTTTTTGCCTCAGTTCTAAGCCTGTGGTGATAATTTCCTTTGTGCAGATTTTCTTTCAAGCTCTTCTTTCTTTTCACCTAAATCTGAAGGATTCTTTTCTTTGCATCTTAAATGTCATCTCATTTTCTTTCTTGGCAGGTACTAAGGTGTATCTTGTTTTCTGTTTTGTTGTTTTTTTTTTCTTTTAAAATACAGTTTAAAAACTTGATGACTAGGTTATGGTTAGGTTTTGTTTGTTTGGGTGGCTTTAACTGGGGATCCAGCCCACAACCCAGGCATGTACCCTTGACCGGAATCAAACCTGGGACCCTTCAGTCCACAGGCTGATGCTCCATCCACTGAGCTAAACCAGCTAGGGCTAGAGATTGTTTTTAAAGACATTTTCCCAGCCTTTCTTGAAGCTACGGGTAGCCAAGTAACTCAGTTCAAGTCTTCTGGGAGGGCCATTGGTGAGGGTCTTTGGGAAAAGAAAAATAAATCTTAGAAGATAAAAGGAGAAAACAAAATGACCGAAGTTCTCTCTTGTTGCCCGGCCTCTTCCCTCCCCGACAATTCCTACCTTTACAGTGTCCTGTAAAGACATAATGTATGAAGTTGCAGGAGCTCCTAGAATTATTTTGTTCTTAGCTCTGGGTTGCTAAGAACATATGAACTCATATGAGCTAGTATCCCTAATCATATAATTCACTAAAGACTTAAAATACCCAGAATATAAAGAACTCCTACCACTCCTGAAAAAAGTCATCAACCCAATTAAAATGGGCATAAGGTTTGAAGAGATCTTCCCCTAAAGGAGAAATACATATGGCCAATGTAAAAAAAAAAAGAAGAAAACAAAAGGAGGAGTACAGTGGCATTTAAGAAAATATAGTCTGGCAACAATGTAGAGTAGAATAGAAGTGGGGAGGGAGGTAGTAATTAGAGGGGCGGTGGAAGAGGAGGCCAAGGACAAGGAGATAAGGGTTGTAGGTCACAGAGGAAAAATGATGATAAAAAGGAAACTCAGAGTTCAAAGAAAGACACTAATTAAAGGGTAATCTTCCTCAAAGTATTTTTCTCTCAGATTCTTTTAAGTATTGGATCTGCTTCATAAACATACGCATCAAACACTTAGGTTATTTTCAAAAGGTTGAAGGACAGGGCAGGAATAGGTAAACTTAAAATTTTAGGTAGAAGACACCTCAAAGATGAAAACAAATCAATCCAAAACAAAAGCTAATAAGATGATTTTTTTAACAAATTAATAGCAGCTACCTTTTATTGAGGGCTTACTTTGTATCAAGTACTATGCTGGCATTCTGCAGACATCATCTTTACTCCTCAAAATTCTCAAGAGGTCGATATTTTTTAAATGGGGAAACTGAGTCTCAATGAATTAATTAATTAACCTGAGTAAGGGCACATCTTTTTTTTTTTTACAGAGAGGAAGGGAGAGAGATAGAGAGTCAGAAACATCGATAAGAGAGAAACATCGACCAGCTGCCTCCTGCACATCCCCCACTGGGGAAGTGCCCGCAACCCAGGTACATGCCCTTGACCGGAATCGAACCCGGGACCTTTCAGTCCGCAGGCCGACGCTCTATCCACTGAGCCAAACCGGTTTCAGCAGGGCACATCTTTAAAACTGGTAGAGTCAATATTCAAACCCATCTCATTTACATATGTTGATAAACTACATGTATTGCATAAGATGGAGGTACACCTCGATTAGCACCTAGACAACCCCAGGCACACAGTCTGCCCTAAATAAACATATCTCAGTCATGAAAATTATGGTATAATTAGGCACCATTTTAACACAACCAGAGAATTTTCACTTTCAACTAGGATCAAACCTGGATCAAACCTATCTGTCAAGTTTCTACATTATCAGTTATTTAAAAGAGGAAATCATAGAACAAGAAGACAGCAAAAAATTTCCCTGAAAACACTTATTTTCATACTGTAATATTCAATAAAAAGCAATTCCTCCCAAAGTAGCAGATGCCAGTTTAAAAATCCATCTGTATTTTAAAAGCTGAAAAATACGTAACACAAATAAAACAACGTGTTCAAAAAGGAGACACAGACCTTGCTGTGTTATTTTTTCAAAATCTGATTTTAATTTGGAGTCGCAGGGACTATGAGATAAGAAACAGGTGATAAGAGATAAAACAGAGATTACTTTTTAAATTAAAAATTAACTTAAAATTAATACTCAGAGATTACTCTGTATAGGCACAGACTTAAGGAAGTTTACATACAACTCCTTCCATCTAACTACCTGATTTACATGGGTTCTCACTCTGCATACAAAGTGAATAGCTTTGAACCTGCCCATCTGCAGGCCCCAAGCCTGATGGGGAATCCTGGGACAACTGTGGCCTGTCACGGAGGCACTATGATGTATGGGCCCTCAGAACCATAAAGGACAAAAGAAATGTTTCAAGGTCACATCTTACTATGTGGTTCTAGTCTAGTAACTTCTCTTTTTTGGTGTTATTTTATGATTCGGTGATAAGGTAGTCGTGATATACAACGGCCATCCAGTAAGGTTCACAATCCGCATGATTTAGCAGCCATCTGCCCCAAGTTTACCCATCAAAGCATTCCTCAGAGGCCACAGGCAGCCGAGGCCCGGGCTCTGCTCTGGCCCTGGCCAGCCCCTCTCCCTCCTCTACCCGCCCCTCTGCCGGAAGTTTCTCCTACCATGCATCTTCCTGATACTTCCGCACCTCCTCCAGCTGGGCGCACAAGCCACCTTCTTCAATGAAGCCTGTGCAGTCCAAATAAGAGTATACTATAACCCCTCTCTTGCCTTGATTTCCATTACCCTCATTTATTGTTTCCACAGAACTTACCACCTTATGACCTGCTCTGTATAATATCTCCCTGTTGGAGTTACGTTTATTGTTTGCCTGTTCCCTGTGCTACAATGCAAACTTTCCCAAGGTGGGAATTTTGGCCTTTTTTGTTCACTGAGGTACCTCTGGAATTTCCTCTGGCATAAAATAAGTGTTCACTATAAATAACAGGTATCCCTCACTTATCAAAAGTTCCAAGTTATGCCACTTCACTTTTACAAAAGACCTACATTAGTACCTGTTTTTGCTAACTGAAAGAAATCCAAAGAGGATTTTCCCTTTTGCAAAAATAGCATTCCAGGTTTGTTTTGCAGGGACCCATTATAGAGGCACTAGAGGCCCGGTGCATGAAAATTCATGCAAGTGGGAGGCGGGGGGGAGGGGCAGCTCTCAGCCCAGCCTGCAACCTCTCGTGGTCCGGGACCCCTTGGGGGATGTCCACCTGCTGGCTTAGGCCCGCTCCCTGGGGGGTCAGGCCTAAGCTAGCAGTGAGACATCCCTCTGGCGGCCTGGGAGCCCTCAGGGAATGTCCACCTGCCAGATTTGGCCTACTCCCCAGAGAGTAGGCCTAAGCTGCAGCCAAACATCCTTAGCACTGCAGAGGAGGCACAAGAGGCTCCCGCCACCGCCGCTGCTCTCGCAGCCGTCAGCCCGGCTTGTGGCTGAGTGGAGCTCCCCCTGTGGGAGTGCACTGACCACCAGGAGGCAGCTCCTGCGTTGAGTGTCTGCCCCGTGTTGGTCAGTGCGTGTCATAGCAATTGGTCGTTTCCCCGTTAGTTGCATATTACCCTTTTATTATATAGGATGAACACCCCAAGCTGTGAGAGAGGCACTGCTTTTACTATATGCTAGTGTTATTTAGGGCTATATTATTTGGTAGGATTTCATAGGTTATGGGGGGGGCAGAAGGGGGTCAAGGGATGCTCTACTTTTGGAAAGCAGGGGAAAACTGTACTTAAATTTTTTAAAAATGAATAAAATAGAGTATGGTATAACCTGAGCAAAAAGGTAACCCTAGTACCCAGATTTCTTTGCATCCTTTCAGGTTAGGGAAAATTTTAGATATGAGCAGTGACCACAGAATCTTAGCCAAGTTCCCAAGAACTTCCTTTTGTCAGACATTTATAGGAACCAAAAGCCCTTCCCCTGTGTCTCTTACTCAGGCATCTTCCAACTCAGCCAGTCCAAGAACATCTAAACGTTCTTAACATACCACACAAATCCCTTGTTATACCGGTCTTCAACAGGGAATTATAAGAAAGTCAACTACACAAATATTTTAAGCCCCTAACTCCAAATAATCTGTTGTAAGAGTCAGAAATAGTATATTGAAAAGACTCAGCATAGAACAGATTGTTGAATTAAAAAATTATCATCAATATTTCATAGAATTGGGGTAGGGAAAAAACTGGTGACTGTCCACTGAGGAAGAACTTTGAAAACATGGCTCCCTCAACAGTCTGCCAATCTGGGACTCGCTGGCATCCTAGCTAACCAGCAACACCTAGGGGGTGGGGGGAATGGAGTTGATTTAAAAGCTAAATTCTTTAATTCAAAATATAATCTGAGTGTGACCTTATAAATACTAGGATGTGTCCTAGATTCTGGGTTTTATAGTCTCAAGCAAATAAGACATTATTCTGCCCTTGCAATGCTCACGGTTGTGGAAGAAAACGTTTCTCTATGAAATTTTTTACACAATCACACAGATTAATCCCAAAAGGGAGAGCACACTGGTGTAGTTAAAGGCAAACTGTCTGAGCCCATTAAGAATTTTCATCTAAACAAAGCCTTCTACTGCCTGAAAGAAATAGTTTATGAGACAGAAGAGGACTTTACTTTAAATGTTGTTCTTCTTTTGTCAAAACAGCGATTCCCAGTTTTACAAAATGCCAGTGATGGAAGAACAGAATCTTGGCTCATCATCTGCATCCACTAGGGAGCAGCATTCAAGTGTCCGCCTCTCTTTTCTGTACTAATCACTCAAGAACAGTGAGTCACCGTAGGACCAGCACTGGTTACCAAAATGAGTATTTTGTTCAGTAGTTTCCTGTCCCAGAGGCAAAAATACAAAACAAAAAATGGAGCAACGTACAGCACAAAATATCCAACTCAAGGCCCCATGCCAAGAAAGCAGCAGAAAGTTTTATACTTGAGCCAAAGGCCTCTTGGTTTCTTTAAAAAATTTAAATCGTGACAATTATCTTGATGTGTCTTGATGAATCAGATCTGTCTGCAGAACAAAAGCTTGCTCAGAAGTTTTGTGTACTTTGAGGAATAATTATTTCCCAAGCTTATTCACTTTTTTAAGAAAGCGGCTTACAGACAGACTTAGAAACTAGTGTGCTTGAGTGAAAACATTTGTAATCAGTCAACCTAGAGGCATTTTCCTTGAAACGTCAATTGAAAAAGAAAAAAAAGATTCTGGGAGGGAGAGAAACTTAAAAACTCATCCCATCAAAAAATAGTACTTTTAATTTTCTTATATACATTTCTCTTCCAACGGTGTGGTCTAAAATGTTGCCAAAATTTTCAAAGGCATCACTACTTGATCAAGTTGTGATGGGAAAGCTTGTATTTAATAACAGCACTGAGTGACATTTGAATCTCTTCAATGGTTACTTTATTTATTTCCCTATTTATATAACTCCATTAGTAAATAGCACACAACACACTGATATATCAATTTTACTATCTGATTAGCCATCATTTCTATTTTACTTTCTAACACATAAATACAAATTATTGCTACGTAGCTGTTAAAATGGCTTTTTTCAATATATATCAATCTAGGGGTGTTTTCATTTATCACTGCATAACAAACCACTATAAAACTTAATGGCTTCAAACAATTGTTTTATTTGCTCACAATTTGCTCAGCTGGGCAGCTCTCCTTTCCTCCCTCCCTTCCTCCCCTCTTCTCTTCCTCCGTCCCTCCCTTCTAGGACTACTCTCCAGGCCTGGATTTCTTAAAGATTAGGCCTAGAACTTGCAGGGTGTCAATTCTGCTGATTCTGGCAGTTAACTCTGACACAACCCACATTCAGAGGGAGGGGCCTACACAATGGTGCAAACATTGGATGGAGCAGCTTATTGGCACTCCTCAATGTAACTGACCATAAGGGCAATTTATATTCTACCTTCTAAACTTACACTGTATTTCTTTTGGTAGTGCCATGAGCAGTTAAGAATAAATATATGAAAGAGAGATAATAAATGGGGGTAGTAAAAGGGGTAGAGGGGAGGGAGAAAATCCTTACTGGCAAGATGAACCACAAAATAGTGTAATTAAACAGATTTGATGTAAAAAATCTATACCCAGCCCTGGCTGGTTTGGCTCAGTGGATAGAGCATCGGCCTGCGGACTGAAAGGTCCCAGGTTCGATTCCAGTCAAGGGCATGTACCTTGGTTGCGGGCACATCACCAGTAGGAGGTGTGCAGGAGGCAGCTGATAGATATTTCTCTTTCATCAATGTTTCTTACTCTCTATAAAAAGTCAATAAAACATATTTTTTTTAAAAAATCTATACCCAGCCCTAACTGGTTCGGCTCAGTGGATAGAGTGTCGGCCTGCGGACTGAAGGATCCCAGGTTCAATTGTGGTCCAAGGGCATGTACCTTGGTTGCAGGCACATCCCCAGTAGGGGGTGTACAGGAGGCAGCTGATCAATGTTTCTCTCTCATCAGTGTTTCTGACTCTCTATCCCTCTCCCTTCCTCTCTGTAAAAAGAAAAAAAAATCAATAAAATATATTTTTAAAAAATTATACCCACATATATTGTTCTTTTAAACTGTTAATTCGCTTATTGGTAAAATGAAGCTTAGCCATTATTTATTATGCATCACATACAAGTAGGTAATCCTCAAGAAGCTGAACAGGGAGAATGATACACCAGGTTATTAGAATGACGGTCAGGCTACCAAGCAGAATGAGTGGAGAGACAATAGCAGTGGCTCATCCTTTATATCCAGAACTCACGGACCACTGTTCTGGGAGGGTGTGGGTTCTGGAAGCTTTTTCTCCAGCAGTTCTCAACCTGTGGGTCACGACCCCTGAAAATACATCCTGCATATCAGATATTTACGATTCATAACAGTAGCAAAATTACAGTTATGAAGTAGCACCGAAAATAATTTTATGGTTGGGGGTCACCACAACATGAGGAACTGTATTAAAGGGTTGCAACATTAGGAAGGTTGAGAACCACTGTTCTAGACTCTCACTGGGAAAGGCAGAAAATACCCTCATTCCATACATCATTTATATTTAGTAGCTTTACTTCCCCAAGTCAATGAAACTATTCTGAAACTTAATACTCTATGGATCTCCCATAAATTAGACTTATATAGATCATCATTTCCTTCTATAAGGCCGCTCATTGGAAGGAACCATGGAATTCTTTTTCTGAAAGGCTTTGTGTGGGTCTTGCTTAATTAGAGCAAGGTTATTTTAATTGCCTCATATTTTGATAAACACGCCATAAAACTCATCTGTTAAGCCTGAACAACACACACCAACCAATTTAATTTAATATCTAATATTTTCAAATAAAAAAATCACATATATTACAACTGACTTTTATTGGCATTGCTTTAGCTTTTTCCTAAATGTTGACTAGTCCTTTTCTTTTAATTGATTATTTAAATTTGGAGAGGACATATCTTAGAAAAAGAAAAGGAAAAAAGGTTGTTTAAAGGAGCACAAATAATTCTATTCAAAAGAAACTCACAAAATATGTTTTCCTCAATTTAACATATGGAGCATAGTGTGTTACAACATTAGCTTTCCTCTTTATTTCTAAATATCTACTAATAACACTTTTCATTCTGCAATATGCAAGATTCATCAAGCCAACTGGCTGAATGAGCATTGACATCGTTCTAAGCTATGACTCAAGGCAACAAAAGAGAAGGGCTGATGTAGAAACAATGAAACTCCAACACTCACTCAGAAGTCTTCAAAACCTTGCCCTCTCTTTCCTGAGGCTGCAGCTCCTTTAGACCAAAGGTGGATGGAAAGGAGTGTTTTTCACGGAGGAGGAAGAATAATAACATGTATCTAGAGAATAACTATAAATTCATCCAGAAGATCACCTGCTTAAGTAACCAAGTTCCATAAGACACTTGACAGAAATGTCATTACCCTCACCACTGGCAAAGAGCTCCAAGCACTTGCATAAGCACACTTTTTATGTGGACAGGAGAGATTGATCCCAAATCACAATAGGTTGCCAGATACCTTGGTACCACTGAGCAGACACTGAGATGGACAGAGAAACTCAAGCCCTGTCCCCAGAATGCATTGACAGGATTAGATTGAATACAGTAGGTCCTCGGGTTATGTGGGAGATCCGTTCCTACAGCGCCACGTAACGCGATTTTCGCCATAAGTCGGAACCCACCTACATAAGCACCTATGTCACTCACATGGAGTGCATACACAGCAGTAATGAAGTGAAACAGTAAAAAAATTTAAAAGAAAGATTATAATTCCTGACCTTTACTTGTGGTAAGTAAATAATAAAAAACATAAAGCACATATGTACAGACATCGAAATGACGCAACTTTTTTTTATATATACAACACTCACTCAGAAGTCTTCAAAACCTTGCCCTCTCTTTCCTGAGGCTGCAGCTCCTTTAGACCAAAGGTGGATGGAAAGGAGTGTTTTTCACGGAGGAGGAAGAATAATAACATGTATCTAGAGAATAACTATAAATTCATCCAGAAGATCACCTGCTTAAGTAACCAAGTTCCATAAGACACTTGACAGAAATGTCATTACCCTCACCACTGGCAAAGAGCTCCAAGCACTTGCATAAGCACACTTTTTATGTGGACAGGAGAGATTGATCCCAAATCACAATAGGTTGCCAGATACCTTGGTACCACTGAGCAGACACTGAGATGGACAGAGAAACTCAAGCCCTGTCCCCAGAATGCATTGACAGGATTAGATTGAATACAGTAGGTCCTCGGGTTATGTGGGAGATCCGTTCCTACAGCGCCACGTAACGCGATTTTCGCCATAAGTCGGAACCCACCTACATAAGCACCTATGTCACTCACATGGAGTGCATACACAGCAGTAATGAAGTGAAACAGTAAAAAAATTTAAAAGAAAGATTATAATTCCTGACCTTTACTTGTGGTAAGTAAATAATAAAAAACATAAAGCACATATGTACAGACATCGAAATGACGCAACTTTTTTTATATATATATGTAAATAAATGGGAGATGGCGATGTAACCACGAAACGATGTACTTCGAGTCCAACGTAACACGAGGACTGCCTGTACTAGTATGTATAAAATTAAACTTTTGGGGGGAGGTCAAACGGTTTTACCTAAATCTAAAGTAACACACTAAGTGTAGTCAATATCAACACTGCCTCTCCACGCTTCATATTAACATTATAGGACATTAGGACCCAATAATATTATGTGGTGCTTGACAGGCCTAACCCTAACCCTAACCCTAACCCTAACCCTTCCCCTTCCACTTTCTTTGGTCTGTGAAATAATACTTATTATTTAGTGTTTACATTTACCAGTAGTACCTCATAAAATTGGAAAGAAATTAACTTCTGGTTACACCACAGAACTTTAAAAGCACAAATTTTCTAACTATTGTTTACAAACCCAGAAGATTATAAGTTTCTATTCATGTTTTTTATCAAGAGGCAATTATTGAATAAGAATAATCCAAGTTAGAAAATTAGAATTGATTGAGGTAAAATGAATGAAAGACATGAGCACTTCAGAAGCACACAGTACGACACAAATTAGCTGGAGGAATCATCATGTTCTCTACGTGATGGAAAATACCCAACTATAAAAGGGAAGAAACACAGAAGTGTAGGCAGAAGTTCTAACAGAAAGGCCATTGTTTACCCGTAAGTTCCAGACTCTAGAAATATGAACACCTGCCAGGTAATTACCTACACCCACATGTAGAGTGTTCCATAGCTTCTTTTTTTTTTAATTACCACCATTTATTATAATCACCAACAGGTAATTTTCTAAGCAGCATAAGATCAGCACTGGAACTGAGGGGAGCTAACTAGTCGAAAGGAGTTCAAGCCGCCGCTCTTGGACACTCCGGTGCCCAGGTGCCTGCTCACAGGGAGAAACTGCTGAGCATCCCGGTTTCCTCCGCCTTCTCTTGCCTGGGCAGCAGCACAGCTATTGCGGAGTCAAATGTGGGGACTGCACTGGAGCCCAGATGAATTACACTGCCCAGTGAAATTACGTTTAGTGGGGTGTAACTCATCCTTTCTTCATCCTGCACCCAAGCCAACTGGGCTCTCCACACCCATATCTCCAAGTCCAATTAGGTGACATCTATCTTTAAGCATTTAACCCCTCCTAAAGCTTTGGCCGTTGCCCTTTTGCAACATATTGGTACTCTTGGCAATTTATTTTTTTTAATTTTACAACCAAGTATGAAATTGCTGCCTCACTTAGGACAGAAATAAAACCACACTTTGAATAAATGTTTAAAGGTAAGATTCTCCTTATCAGCAATCCTCAACCCACAGAGACATATTTTATATCACAATGCACCCCTCAGACATTATATGCATCTATACATACATATTCACAAACACAGACATATTCAAAACACATGAAAATGCGTATGAAATACGCCTTACCTTTACTATATACGAGACACGCCAGTGTTTTCTATTCGCTTTCTTTTCCTATGCTCTGATGATCCCTACTTTGGTTTCATCAACCCACACGTTGGGCAGCAACCAGAGTTTGGAAAACACAGCTCCTCCTATATAAATACCAATCCCTAGTTCTTCATAAAAACCACCCCTGCCGATCAGTATTGGTATAACACTCCCTGCAGATGAGATTAAACAGACTCCAAAGAGGGTCTGATATGGAAGTAGGACTGTTTCTGAAACACGAATGAAACAGGCAGCAGGACATCCACAGCAGGTGAGCACTGACGAAGCAGCTCTAAGAGCATATTAGTCACTTATGACTATATTGAAAACACTTTATAACAGGCCTTTTTGGACAGGAAAATGGAAATTTAAACAAGAATTTATTTTTTCTTATTATGTAGGCAACATTTTTTTAACTGATAATATCTAGTGTTGAAAAGGATGTAGGAAAATATGTGCAATGTTATTGGGACTGTAATTTGTGCAGCCTGTTTTGAGAGTGATTTGGGAGCATATACCTCAATTTTAAGTGGGCATACCCTTTAACCCAGTGATTCTGCTAATAATTTATGCTAGGCTTTTACAGAAGCACAGAGATATGTGTCTAAAGTCACTGACCATCAGTGAGAAAAAATTTATTTATGGTACAATCACATTTTTAAAAATTACGTACAGAAATGTTAAATAGACAGGGTATTTCCATAGCATTGTTTCTCAGTGAGATGCTATTGGCATTTTGAGTAGGATACTTCTTCATAAAATGCCCCCACATATTTAAAAATACTCCCTAGGACAAAAAGTCTAGTAAGATATACTTAATGCTACAACTGTGGGTGATCAAAATTGTTTTACTTAAATATATTTTTTCTTTCTGACCAAAGCACAATGAAAGAAGCTCAGCACAACTTAAGCATCATGGTTCCTGTTTACCAAACTATGCAAGAAGAAAGGGGTTTTCATTAGGGGTAATTTCAGATGTTTGTAGTATGAATTTAGTGTCAATATTATCTCAATATATAAAGACTCTAGCAAAAAATAAAACCAACCAATGAACAAAAAATGAACACATTTTTTGGAGTTCTCCATTTTCTTCTGAAGATTTTCACCCATGTTCTATTACAACAGTATTTATAATTATCCCTTTTTTTTTACAGGCCTCTTCACAAAATTTATCAATTCAACATCTATTTAGTCTGATGAAAGGAGCATCAGTAGCAAATACATAACAAATGCCAGGTTATTTCACTGTTTTTATCTTGAACAGGAATTAAAGAACATTTCCGAAGCATTACTTGAAAAAAAAAAAAAATATTCCCTGGGCTATTTCTCATCCTTGATTGAGAAAACCACTACTCCATGTGTACTATGAAGAAAACCATCAAAAAAAGATGTTACAGGGGTGGGGAGCTGGGGCCGGGGGAAGCAAGTTGCAGAACATACAGATAGTCTGACTGTAATTATGAGAAAATAAATCAACCACACCCTGATGTGTGTGTTCACGAATGCAGTGAATGAGGAGACATGTGAAGAGAGATTTACAAGTTTTGGTCTATGAGTTCCAATATTGTTAGATTTGTGTGTGTGTTTTTTAAAGAATCTTTCCGTACTAGTGGTTAAATTTTATTAGATTAATTATTTTATTTGGGAAAACTAAAATCTATAATATATTCACAAACCTTAAGTGGTTAATTTGGGAACTGTGTTAGAGAATAAGAGGGAAGGGTATATTTCTAATGACTTGCTGGAGTCATAAAAGCTCTTTTCCTTCCTTATTAAAGTGATAAGATCTTTCTTTAATATACTAATTAAACATGCATAAAAAGAATTAAAATCTGGAAATTAAACAGCAACACAACTTATGGTTTAAGTCCCCACTGTCGCAAAGCACACATAAAAATTTCAGCTCTAACCTCCGTATCCAGTTCATATTTCACGCTCCCTTTTTATGATTTGCTGGTTTACCTGCCTGCCCCGCCAGATCAGAAGGCCAGGCCTGTCCCATCCACTGATCACTCTCCACTCTCTCGCTGAGAGCTGCTGCTCAATAAGAGGCTATTGATTGATGGTTTTTTTAACAACCTGTGAAATAATACCTAACTTGGCATGAGCTTTAACTAGTTTATAGTGATGAGATGAGTCAGAGAAAAAAAATGGATCCCATTCACTAGCACTAGTTTAAAACAATTACAAAACTACAATTGGGCTTTCTAATATACTGAATACTAAGGCTTTTTGCATTTTAATAACTTTGAAACCAAAAGAATTATGCAAAGCCACATGAAGAACTATCATTTCATATGAGCAATTATTTCAAAAGGATTATACCCAAATAAAATCAGCAGGATAACAATAGCGTTCTGTGGCACATGTTGCACTGGCAATCCAGTGCCCATTCCCCGTTTTCTAACACAACACCAATTACTTCCGAGGGCAGCCATGTGCCCAGATAAGTACACAGACGCCCTTGCAGCTAGTGGTGGGCATACAGTGTTCGCAATGCGATGGAGGCAGAAGTCACCAGAGAGATCACCTCCCAAAAGCCTCACTAGGAGATAGCCCTCCCTGTGAACAAGTCCTGGAGATTCAACAGCCAACTTGTGACTCTAAAAAGGAACCTTCCTGATAGAGACCCCCCTAGTAGGAAGAGCCTGGCGTATAACGACATTGCTGAGCAGCTGCATGACCCTGGCCTACCTACCTGCATGACTTTCTGCTACTCGAGAAAAATAAATGGCTGTGTTCTCCTGCTAATGAGACTGTAAGAGAACCTAGGATTACATGGGGAAAAGGGAGACCTGGTCTAGGGAATAAAACCATCTGTGAATGAGAAGAGAAGGCAAAGCACTAACGCACACTGTGACAGTGCACGCAGGCACACCAGCGACCAACCTCTCTGTGCCATTCACGCCAAATAAAACCAGCACTCCATTCCCAGACTTGTATATACCGGGGCTTCCCCTTTTCTGGCAACCTCTTTTGGAGCTGAACACTTTCTGGATCACATCAGCAGCACATCCTAATTAGCCAACTAAGAAAACATTATTAAGAAACCTGAGGCAGGTTCTCAACACCACAAATTATCCTAAGAGGACAACTCTGGAGAAGACTTTCCATTTCCATATGTACCATGATTTCATTGCCCATTTCCACATTTATCAGCTGTAATAATCAATTCTCACTTATAGCCTAACTTACAGGACCCCTCTTGTAGAGAACAGAAAAGTCATTCCACCCACTGAGGGCCAATGTCCAAGCATTTTAGAAGATACAGAATTTCTGGCATAATGTCTAAACTTTTAAATAATATAAATTACCAAACATAATGAATGGTAATAAATGAAATGTAAATTTCATTTCTCATATCTGTATTTAAAAGGATTTACCTTTTATTACATTTGTTAACAACAGATGGCGAAAGTGTGAAGGAACACCAGGGTTGATCCACCCTGTCTCCATGAAAGCATGTGTTCAATTTCTACGTAGAGGCGGGAAGTTTCTAGAATGTCCCTGAATATGTGGGAAAATGAACTAAATCTAACTAAGAAAAAAGTCTCTAAAGCATTTCATTGAGAAAGCAACCACAAAATTTAAAAAAAGTTTTAAGATATCATATTTGGAAATATACAAGAAAAATGTCCTTGTGGTTTTTAAGAAAGAGTATCTAATAAAGTGAAAAAACTACGCTGGCAAAAAATCTTTTGCTATACACAGTCATCTCCTAAGACTGAAGCCTCCAGCTATTGCTGAGCTCCAATATGGTCTATTCCAGTCCTTCTCACTTCAAGTTAGAGTTAAAGAATTTTAAGTTAATTTGACAAAATCTACTCTAATGACAAAGGGATTTTTTGGAGCTAGCAGGAAGAAAAACTGTGAAAATGTTACTTTTAAATTGCTTCTTTTACATTTACAGTTGTACCCAGGTTCTCCCAGACATAGTATATCTACAGCCTAGCAAGCTGGGCTGTGCCTGTGCCAGGACAGGGCTGGAACATGCACTCAACACACAGACTGAGAAAGGGCAAGCGAACAGGAAGTAGCATATGCCATATATGCTTGTATGATTCTTCCATTTTTGTCTTATACAATTACTTTCAAACTTTTCCTGACTACTGATAAAAGTATAAATAAGACACATTTCTAAATAGCAGCTGTGAAAGAGAACTCAAACTTCTTTACCACTAGAGAAAAAACAAATTAACCCTGGGCATCTATTACCAAAACATGGATCAGGAGTTGAAAGAATGATGTTCTAACGCAGTGGTTCTCAACCTTCTGGCCCTTTAAATACAGTTCCTCATGTGGTGACCCAACCATAAAATTATTTTTGTTGCTACTTCATAACTGTAATGTTGCTACTGTTATGAATTGTAATGTAAAAATCTAATATGCAGGATAGTCTTAGGCGACCCCTGTGAAAGGGTCGCTCGACCGCCAAAGGGGTCGCAACCCACAGGTTGAGAATCGCTGTACATCTAACAATGGACCCAGTGAGCACAGGAATTATAAAATAAACCCGGTAGTAAAACTACTTCATGACATTTTGACTCATTACATTAATTGAATATAATCTTGAAGTCAGGCAACTAACAAGCTAATAATTACCAGAGAGAGAGAGTTAGTTTCCCCTACCACGCCCTTTCCAAAATACATAACTTGTATGAAGTTCTTCTATCACAAAACACCTCATGTTCCTCTTATTCCTTTACTGTTTCAAAATACATCTTTTGTAAAATGTCTGCACAACTGAAGACCCTGGAGCCCCAGAGATTTTAACCTAGCAGCTTTAACCCACCCCGCAGAAGGACCCACGCCTATGTAATTCTTCTGCAGTAGCACACCCAGGATTAGTGGGTACTATGTTTTTAAATCGCTTGTTCATTTTCTACACTTCCTCTACCTCTTAATTAGGCTGTACTGGAACATTTAAGGTTTCAATGATCTATATCAAGTCTGAGCACAGACATATTTAGGTTAATGTGTGCCTTAGTACTCCCATTTGAATATTTAAGGAATCAAACTCACAAGCTTGATTACACAAAAACATCTTTATGAAAGTACTCCTCCCTTGCCCTAACCGGTTTGGCTCAGTGGATAGAGCGTCGGCCTGCAGACTGAAGGGTCCCAGGTTCGATTCTGGTCTAGGGCATGTACCTTGGTTGTGGGCACATCCCCAGTAGGGGGTGTACAAGAGGCAGCTGATCGATGTTTCTCTCTCATCGATATTTCTAACTCTCTATACCTCTCCCTTCCTCTCTGTAAAAAAATCAATAAAATATATTTTTTTTTAAAAGAAAGTACTTCTCCCTTGAACTCTGAGAGCGAAAAATACAGAACTGTGACCAAAGACACAAAAAGCCAGACTTACCCATGCCCGCGTGCCCCCTTAATTTATAGATGCAATGGAAACTACTTTAAATTTATCCAGACATTCTCAAACTTCCAATAACTGTTTAATGTTGTTTAATCAAAAAATAAAAATGGCTAAACATGAGAAAATTTGCATTCATTTCTCATAGTATACATTTTCTTTTTATTCTATTGGTTAACAGCAGTAAACACAGATAAATACCAATTTGGGGCTAGGAAATTTGGAGTTTCTAGAATGTCCCCGAGCTAAATGGAGAATGAAATCTAGGTAGAAAAAAAAAAAAAAGAATCTTAAACAATTTTAATGAGAAAACAAATTTACTCCTAGGATAAGCCTGATTCCCAATAAAATGATCTGAGAATAAATGACAGTTATATGAAATAAATTTAGCTTTATGAATAAACAAACAAAAAAAAACAGCAATAAGTACCATAGCTTTCATTAACTCCTTTCTGTTCTAAAAGGTTCCTGGATTATCATTAAATAACATTACAAGTGTAGTTTAACTAGAATTCATATGAAAAAAATTCATTTTGAGGCTACAATATTACTCTTTTAACATTTCTTGCCAAAGACACATTAAGGTATGAATTACAATGTTATGATCCTAGTCCTTGGGAAAACATTATTTTTAACTGATAGTTTTAGTATTTGTCATATTTGGAATTTTATGACAATATACCATGGTTTAATGTGCCATACTCTATTCCCCAAGGGTTGGGGCTGGGAGAGTCTTTTGGTCTTACATAATACATTACGGGTCCTTTAAAGAAGATTCACAGTCATTAGACTTGCCTCCTCCCAGCTTTCTCCTTTCAAACAAACAAGTGAGTCATGCGCGAATGCTGTAAGACTGGCTACTCATATTTTGGATGCTTGAGCATTTTGTTCAAACAAGCATGGATATATGATGACTGTTCATTTATCCTGGTAGAATCACTAATAGGCTTAGCAGGTTGAACAAGATCGTATGCAGAATAGTCAAGACTTAAGGAATAGCAACCTGGCCTAGAAGGGAAAAAGAAAACTCAGTTACATACCTGTACATGTTTTAAGAACGCATTTCATGGAACTCTCACACACCGCTGCATTAATGTATATCGGTAAAACATAGCAAAAACTTCCCTTAAAAATAAAGTTGGCTTCCTGTGATCCAGAGATTATACTTCTAACAATTCATTCTCAGGAGAGAATAGACAAGTACACAAAGATAGACGTGCAAATATGTTCACTGAGCCCCTGTTTAAAATAGCAAAAATGAGAGATATTAAATGTCCAATAATAAGGAGATTGATTAAGTAATATACATATATTTCCCTGTAATGGAATATTATGCAGGTATTAAAAATAATGTATAATGAGTAACAGCAAAAGATGCTATGACATGTTTACTTGAAAAAGCAAGTAACAAAAGAGATATATGCTGTGCTATCATCATATATGTCTGAGTATATAAAAATTCTAGGTAGATACACACAAAAAGTGTTCAGTTAATTCAGTTAATTGTGGGTAGTGAGGTTACAACAATTTCTTTTTCCTTCTTGATGCTTGTGTGTTCCTTGAAAGCTTCTCAATGGACTATTTTAAAGTCTAGCTTTATCTGGCCATGACTGGTGAAGTCACATCTGAATAAATATTGGACAAATTTGAAGACAAACAAACACTGATTAGATAATGGTTAACTGTGATGTCCAAACCAGCAAATACATTTCCCACCTGCCAACCAAGAAAAGACTATTATCCAGAAGAAGCTGCTGACCTTTTCCAGTATTTTCTGGTCACATTTTCCATTTTAGTGCTTCTTTCAACTTCTTCCTGGTATCAGGTCGGAGCTCAACTCTTTCACTCAACAGACACATAGTGACAAACTCTTCCATGCTAACCAGGTGGGTTACCCAAGCTACACAAGGTAGTAGGAGCAAAAGTCCTAGTTTGCAGAAAGCTCACAGAGTCCTTGGGGGAAACAGGCACACATGCCAACCATTATGAGAATACAATGGCACAAATAAGAGACAAATGCAATAAAATTAGGAGCTCTTCAGCCCTTCATCTTCAATTCATTTTCTATCTTCCCTTTTTCTCACACAAATCCAGGGTTCCTCTCTCAGTCCTGGTGTCTGCGGGCCTTACTGTGAGAGGAGGAGGGCTTTTCAGAAATCCTTGGCTTCTGTGCATACCATAACATAGATCAACTTAACTTTCTTAGACCCAGAATCTAATTCTTTGTAATTTTCCACACACATTAACCCCAAAATCTATTTCAAAAGAACCCACACTGCAAAATTCTGCTGAATATCCTCTGGCAGCTTAAACTCTGTGAATCCAAAAGCTAACAAAACTGTCCAACAAAACCATTTCCTCTTTCCTGGCTTTACAGTGTCTGTAGCTGCCATCATCACTCTGCAGGTCACACTCTCCAAACATGCTCAGCAGCCGTGGCTCTAGCTTGTCTTTTGCACCTTGCCACCAATGCCTAACAGCTCCTGGCGCATCATGCTATGCAAGAAGATAGCTAAATGAGTAAATCAATGTTGTCCTCAATGAATTGTCAATTTCAGTAAATTCTATTCCAAATATTGCCCTTTCTTTTTCTATTATCATTACACAAATACAAGCCAGATCATTTTAACCATATGCTTGTTTTTCAACTCCTGTCTCAGGTTTCTATTACTTAATTGGAGCTATAATCCTATCACCTCTCTATTCAAACAAAGTTAATATCCCATTGCCCATTGAATTCAGCACTAAGTGTTTCTACCTAGTGATCAAGTCCTTCCAATTAAGCCCCAGGTGCTCCCTGCAGGCATGTATTTAACATACACTGTGTCTACCAGAGGATGAAACGACCTATAAAACAATACAGCTCTCAATGCACTTGATCTGCAAGGACACAACAGTAAAGTATGGACAGGACATAATGTATAGATGCTAAAAGATGGGCAGGTATGGGGTCCCTTGAGAACTCAGGAGCGCGGTGAGGCATCAGGAAGTAGTTCACAGCAAAGCTCAAATGGCACCCCCTAAAGGAGTCAGCAGATTTGGCCAGTATGACAGACTGTAGGAAACAGTTATGGGGGGGAATGGGAGTGAGGGGTAGATTAATGAGGAATCAAAATATGCTTGTTTAACTAAAGGTTCATAAAAATCATCTATTAGAACTGAACAATTCTAAAACCATATCTACTATAATGGTCTGATTATAAACTAAGAAAATGAATTAAACACACACTCCAGGGACTGCTATATCTACATCAATATCATCTCTCAAATTAATGAGCTTGAGTCATTTATTCCAGGAATAAGTCTATAAACTCTCACTCTGTGTTAAAATTAGAATACCAAAGAGTTTGAGCACACACCTTAACACTAGATTTTTGCCATATCACTTTGCCGAAGTTATATGGCTCTTCAAGGGACAGCTTTACAGTAATGCCAGCTGTGGTCAATACTACTACAAAATGGGTGAGTACCAGCAAAAACTGAAAAACAATCCAAATGTCTATCAATAGGAGGCTGATTAAACAATGTTGGCTGTATCTAACTCTGATCAGGGGAGTAGGTCTGGTGACTGTGGGGAATAAAATTGTGTAGCACTGGACTCTTTCCGAGGAGAATTTAATCATACAACTAATACATGATTACAAACCAAAAATATAAACGTGCTAACAGATTCCAGATTCAGGTTGGTTTTTTTTTTATTCAACAATGTTTTTAGCAACACTAGCAACATTAGATAAAACACAAACTCTCTCAACATGACTATGATGAAAAGAATGCTTTCACTGAAATGTACAGAATAATATTTTTGTCAGTGTTTTATTTTAGGTCAAATTATGTCTATTTGCAACCATTAGTGTTCCAGAGCTGTGTCCCATGGGAGTTTGGAGCCCTATTATTACTGCTTTCAACATCCCTTTCATATGGCAATTCCTTAGCAAAGGCAAAGAAATAAAACCCCATTCAGAGTTCAATATGCAGAAACAGGCCAGCAGAGTCCCATCTCTGAACTTAATTAATACCACAAGCATAACAAGAAAAACCAAAGTAGAATTTTAAAATGCCTATTCCTGAGCTGTTTCAGTGTTCCAAACCCAGTAACAGTTTACAGCAGCGGTTATCAACCTGTGGGTCGCGATCCCTATGGGGGTCGAATGACCCTTTCACAGGGGTTGCCTAAATACATCCTGCATATCAGATATTTACATTACGATTCATAGCAGTAGCAAAATTACAGTTATGAAGTAGCAACGAAAATAATTTTATGGTTGGGGGTCACCACAACATGAGGAACTGTATTAAAGGGTCGCGGCATTAGGAAGGTTGAGAACCACTGGTTTACAGCATCAATGCTGTAGTTGAGGGCTTTTTCTAAAGTCAGTAAAAGGCATATTCAGCCATATAACAATGTCCTCACTGAAATTAACGACTCTTTTTTTCTACCGCGGGTCAATAGGAGGTAAAAGGAAGGAAAGAAACGAAAGAACAAGGAAGCAACCTTTGGCATTGTTAAAAGATAGCTTGAAATACCAGATAACTTCAACACTTTTACTTTCTAGTCTACAACAAAATTTTGGATTTTCATATTATGTCAATCTGAGAAATGCAAAAAGGATTCCATGGAATGCATATAAGAAAATCAAGGAGGAGAGCATAATCATCACTCAACACTACATAATTTCTCTTAGGAAGGCCTCAATGGAAATGCATATACTTGAGACATTATTCTAAAGAACAGGGAGAGAAAAGGCGGATAAAATGTCAGTGTTTGGTCAACCACAATGTTTTCAGTTCTTGTCTAGAATTTCATTCACTCACCAAATCCCAAGTACGTCAAAATGCAGAACAGCTAAGAGAACAAATTCCAGACCCTTTAATTGCCTGCTCAAGGAATGTGCCTTCATTTTGTTCATTATCTTCTCTCCTTTCATATCCTTACCATATACTCATTAATATTAATTTAGAAAGTATCAAATGAGGTATTGACAACTGGCAAGCATCTGTAATTTTCAAATCACACCAACTGCTAATAGTCACATCTGTGGGACAGGACCATGAAGAAATTTCTTATGTAATTCTACAATTTTAACAGTTAATATTGAACTCTTCCTCTGAAATCAGAAAAAACATATTCTAATATCTTTGGTGCAGACTATGTAAAAAACTTAGGACCACTCAGAAAGAACTCATGATGTGGACATACCTGCCACATATTAAACCAGCAGGGACAGTCTCTACTTTTCTTTTTAATCTCTTTTTTCTTAATCCTTGCCTGAAGATATGTTTACTGACTTTAGAGAGAGAGAGGAA
>NW_006300032.1:2105501-2125880 GCF_000327345.1 Myotis davidii | reverse complement strand
TCAGCAGGACTCCAAGGAAAATATAACTCTCTTTTATTACCCAAAATACAGAAATGTGGGCTGCATTCAGTAACTAGCGTCATGCTATATAATGAAATCACCAGAAGCTCGGTTCTTACCCTATCCATCCATTCTATATGACATGTTCATACTATCACAATTTGTGCAGCTATTCAGGAATTTAAAGGCAAACAAAACACTCTTTTTTTACTTTGAATTCTAGAGATCATGTCATTTCATTTACCTACGATTCAAATGAAGGAACAGAGGGCTAGAGAGGTGACATAACATGCCCAGGTGTCATGGTGTCAATTGCTGGAATGTAAAATCTTCAAAATTCCAACACTCCTTCCAGCTTCACCCATGTCACTACATTTGGATCTCTGTGCACCTAAAGAATCTTAAGCAGCACAGGCAGCTCCCTTTCTTGAGGAGTTTTTGTTTTAACGGGACCTCAGATACATATATTATACATTATGAAGAGAAAGTCATTTTCTAATTTATTTAAGTAAAAAAGAAAGACATTTGGAAAAAGGGATTTTTAAAAATTTATGCTCACCTTTTCCCTTTTTATTGACTTTACTGGGGTGACACAAACTTATACAGGTTTCAGGTATACAGGTCTATAATACCATCACCTGTGCCCTGTATTGTACGTTCACCACCCCAAGTCAAGTCTCCTTCCATCACCGTGTCTCCCTCTCTATCCTTCTCTATCTCCCCCTACTCCCCCTTTAAAATAAAGGCATTTTAAACTCAGCCCAGAAATACAGATACTATTTTCCATACTTAGCGTAGAAAAGGCAGAGCATTCTAGGATAGAATATAACTGGGAGAGTCATCCAAACCTTCAACAGTATGCTCAACACAGACACCGTGCTTGGGACCCTGACCAATCAGAACAGAGGGCCAGCCTTAAACAATCGATCACTAATCCAATGGTTTACTGATTCTAAATATGCCCTAAAGAAAAAGTGTGGGGGCACAAATGAGCAAGTTATATTCAGAGAATTGTTACAAACTAGCCCAGCTAGGGGGAGAAAAAGGTTAATGCTAGAGAAAAGTAGAAGGTAAACTTAGACATTTACTAATATAAATTTTTAAAAAGTTAAATCTTTGTAAAACTTTCAGCTCATAAAAATGTTTGAGAAGATTTATCTCACTGGCTCTCGGATCTGGCTATCACAACCCTCCCATGTTGCAGAGGAGGAAACCAGGCCACACATATTAGAGCTTCCGGGACCCTCGGAATTTCCTCAGTGAGAAAGGTGAGAGGAGTATGTATCCCTGTTACTCATAGCAAGCCCTTTCAAAGACATCTGAGTCTACATGAATGAGGCAACTCTAGGAGATGGCTGGTTTCCAGAGGAACAACCACATGTTCTGAGGTCTGGAACCTTCAGCCCCATCCCACCACCAACCTCTGGGGAGAACAGAGGGGTTGGAAATGGAGTTCAATCAACAATTGCCAACAATTTAAACAACTGTGCCAATGTCATGAAACCGCCATTAAAAACACTCAATGATGGGGTTCAGAGAGATTCTGGTTGGTGAGCACATCCGGAGGAGGGCAGCACCCCCACTCTATGGAGACAGAAGGTCCTGTGCTCGGGACTATTGTGGGCCTTGCCACGTGTGCCTCTTCATCTGGCCGCTCACCCCTATCCTTCGTTAGAGCCTTTATAATAGACCAGCAAATGTTAAGTAACACTTCCCTGATTCTGTAAGCTTATGGTAGCAAATTATCAAACCTGAGGAGGGAGTTGTGAGAACCCCCAATTTATAGCCAGTTGAGCAGGTGACTACCTAGGACTTGCAATTGGTGTCTGAAGTAGGGGGCAGTCTGGTGGGACTGAGCCCTTACGCTGTGGGGTCTTCACTAACCCCAGGGAGTTAGTGTCAAAATTGCTCAACGTGAAAGGGAAACGTTCACATTTGGTGTCAGAAATGTGACTGGTAGGCTGGTCTTGGTGGTGGAAAACCAAACCAAAACAAAACAAAACAAACAAAAACAACTGGGTTTTATTCTCCCTTTTATCTGCCCAAAACTGAGCAGTCACTTCACCCAAAAAGACATCACCCAACCCTGAGAGAAAACATGAGAGAAGCTAGAGACCCAGTTTCTGTCTCTCCTTCTGGAACCAGACAGGATGCTCATTTGGGAAGGATTGAGGCTCACAAGGACGAGCTGTGAACCCAGCCCCTGTCCACTCTGCTAACGTTCTAATCTTTCCGGGAACACAGTGGCCCTGCGACTACAGAATAAGAGACACCTTATTCAGGAAGAAGTTGTTCACTGGTTGGAAATATAATGGGGGAAGCAAGGGAGCTGGAAAACTCAAAGCTGACCCCACACTCTGGTCTGACAGCTAGAAGAATAGTGGTATCCCCAACAGAACGGGGAAGGTGGAGGGAGCTGGGCGGGGGAGGCAGGAAAACACACACATACAAAGTGTGCAGGGGCTCTCCGCAAAGAGGGTGAACTGAACACAAGAGTAAACTCTAGAACCCTCGCAAAGTCCCACTAAAACAAAGAACTGTTTTAAGAAGACAGAGAGAAAAGGGAAAAGAGAAAACAAGAAATATTTTTAGAGAGTGGAATAAGAAAATGATCGAGCAGACCTACCTGGAGACTTGAGAAACCAATTCTAAACCAGCTTAGAGGAAAGCTAAGAAGCTCATTTATCCTGCAGAGTTCTCAAAGTTCAGGCATTGGTGCTAAGAAGCACTCTGGAAGTGACCTGATTTTCTTGGAAAGGGGCAACAGCTATAATAAGAGTTGGTTGAAAATTGCTTAAGCAACTAAACCCTATGTGCCCCAACCCCACTCTCCTAACCACCAGTCACCATTCCTCACTGGCCCTGGCAGACGACTGGAGGTAAATTCTCAGAAGAGGTTAAAACAGGGTTTACGGCTGGAGAATACACAGCTGAGAAGCTACCAAAAGCAGGCTTAAGTAAATAGATGCATTCTCAATGCTCTGACCCCCAGCCTTCTTTCCACACAGACCCTGGAAAGCTGACAGCCAGGATTTACCCTCTGACCAGCCTCTGGTGCCCCACAGAACCTGCCTATCTAGTCAACAGATCAGTCCAAACACTCAGATCTTACCATTCAGCCTTCTCGTTCCCCGACTGAGAAAATAGTAGACACCCAAAGACTACCAGACACCTCAGAAAAATCGCTAAAACAGAAACCAAAACGGAAAAAAACAACTTGGAAGAAACACTATTCAATGTGAGGAAAACTTATAAAACTCACTAATAGTCTCAAAGAGATGAGGGGAGGCAGGACATCAATGAACCAAGAGGAGGCTATTATATAAAAAGCAGTCAACAACAGTAACAAAAAAGAGCTCTTAGGAACTAAAAACCCGATGGCAGAAATGAAGCACTGAACAGAAGTACGGGGGAAAGCGTAAGATATACTGTACAAAGCATGACAAGGCAACGACATGGAAAAGCAAGATAAAGTTTAAGGGTCAGTACAGAAGATCTACATCTGAAATCACTGAATGCGGAACCAAACAAAAAAATCAATAAAATATATTTTTTTAAAAAACCACAACAACTATGATTTAAGTGCAGAGGGAGGATTTGGGGTGGGAATTGGATGGAGGGACGGGAAAGAGAGCTAAATCCTCACCTTGATAATTTAGATAATAGATAGTACTTTAAAACTTAAAAAAAAAAAAGAATAACAAAACCAGCATGATGTTGGAGATATGAAAATAAATTTCTTAAAAAGCAGTTAAAATTTTTAAGTGTCTACCCATGTCCATAGGTTTTTCACATGAGCCAATCCCCAGGGATCATTTCCAAAGCCATGAACCCAGCTCATCATCCAGGACAATGCATACGCATGAAAGCGATCACCGTAAGTCCTCTACAGCCACGCAAGAAAGGTCAGAGCAGGTAGTCGGACAGTCCCCTAGCAGTTACCTACTGGAGTGCTGAGGACAACACATTATCTTCCAAGGGCTGCAGTGGCTATCAATACAGAACGTTATCACTGCCTCCTGTATTTTCCTTCCCCTTCGTCTTTTCCTTTGACTACCCATCACTCAACAGTAACACTTAAAAAATAATGTCTTTATTATCTATGACCAAGGAAAATAAAAATCAAAGTATATTAAAAGAATACTTCAACTTGATCCAGATCCACAATGCCACCTGAGAGGAGATGTGGTCTGTTTCTAATATGAAATGAGGCAGAAGCGGTATCTGAACAAAAGGGACATGATAGGTAATTCAGAACACACTTTCCAATCCTTTCTGAAACGGATATTCACCATGGCTCAACTTAAAATACTACATTATGACTCAAAACGTGCAATATATTCCTTTCAAAGACCTAGTATAGTAAAAATATTTCTACAGTAGTCCTACTACCTCTTCTCCATTAGCCCAAATAATCAAGGGGGGAAAAATGAATAACCAAATATACCACTTTGATTGGAATTTCACTGTAAAAACTGTATATTTCCTACTTATGCTAAATACTAAATTTTAGCCATTCCTATGTTTTCAATGAGAAAGTCTGAGGAATTTGCAAAGTAACTTCTGGGGGGTGGAGGGGGATTTTACTAGAAAAAAAATACTATTGTTATTTGGACCTGCCCCATTAATATAAACAGACATTTATGTTGCCAAGATTTAAATGACTAGAACAGTTTCCCAGACTCAGCATTTTTTACCTCTTCTTCCCTTTCTCCATTTTTATAACTACAAAGAAACCTGTCAAGATTCATTTCTGGCTACAGAGATGGGGAAGCCCAGTTCCATATAGCACAATCATTGCACAGTTCTAAAAGCTCTCCATTGAATTTTTTTTTAAATTCAAGTTAAAAAACAGAAGTTCATTTTCACTTTGGAAATCAAAGTTGAAAGAAAAATGTGACCTCCCAGTATTTAATTCCTTCCAAGGAACTCCCTCAAGAACATAAATTGTTAAGACATGGCCACTTGGGGAAAACATTTTCAAGTCATGTTTGACATGCAAAGCTACATGGGACTTGACAGGAATGATTTTTAACAAGCTCAAGTCTGTCTTTTCTTTGCATGTTCAACACGATTTAAAAACATGTACTTGACCAAAAGCTTGTTGGATTCCATAAACAGTTCAGGTCCTTTTATAGAGAATGCACAGGGGAAGTAGAATGGATCTTTAATGCTTTGCATATTGGTTTTTTTAAACCCACACAATCTTTGAACAGAAATCAAATGTAAATGCATGCCCATATAAAGCAGATGTAAGTAAAAGCAAAAATAAAAATTAAATGGGCTTTAAAAACTGATAAAATGGCTGACCTTCATCCACTTAAACTCTCCTGGAAAAAAATTAAAAGAGGCAATACTACAAGCAATGCACTACGTACAATCAGATATAAATGCTCTGCATATGCAGGGTGTCCCCCAAAAATGTATACACACTTTGAATAATTTTTCATTCCAATGGGTTAAATCTGAAAAGAAAGAAATGTCAATAGAGCTATCAGAAAAAAAGTGTGCATACATTTTTAGGACACCCTGTACTTGTCAAATGCCCCACATGAACCTGTAAGCTGTTGGTTGCTAACCTTCACTCACCTAGCCGGGGGCTCTCACCTACAAGGAATGCCCACAGCCAAGATTCTGCTGAGCACAGGGCCTACAGCACTTCATCTCGTACACCCTGAAGACTATCCCAGCGGTTCTCAACCTGTGGGTCGCGACCCCTTTGGCAGTCGAACGACTCTTTCACAGGGGTCGCCTAAGACCATCCTGCATATCAGATATTTACATTACGATTCATAACAGTAGCAAAATTACAGTTATGAAGTAGCAACGAAAATAATTTTATGGTTGGGTCACAACATGAGGAACTGTATTTAAAGGGCCAGGAGGTTGAGAACCACTGGACTATCCTATCCCCTGCTTCCAACGCTTCCCTCTCACACATCCAGCTCTGATGAAGCCAGATCACACAGCTTAGGGAGGGGGTTGAGAGGACAGGAAAATGAGATCTTGTATCCTGGTTGTCACTTATCAGCCATTTCCCCACAGAAAATCCTTAGACGATGATTAGGCCCTGTGGCCCTGGAGGTCTGGGTATGTCTATTTCAGGTTGGACAGGCTTTGGGGGGCTGCCAGCACCTGGTCATGCTTTAGAAACATGGTTTATAAGAGAAAATGTATCACAGGTTCAAAACAACTTACAAATTATTATCACTTGACAGGTTTCTAAATTAGAGATTACATGGGTGATAAAACCAACTCCTTGGAACTCAACAAGCCAAAACCCCTAACTTGATTTTATCTGATCTCAGTTTGAAAAGTGGAAAATGACATCAAAACAATCTCCTATCAGAGATGTAACTGAAACACTGTTTACCGAGAGCAGGCTGAATAAAGTTAATCCAATATTCTAGACCTTCATAACTGAATTAGCAGGATGTTCAAAACAATGATCTGAAGTCTCACAACAAACCCAATTATCAAACCTGACATCAGCTATCCAGAAACTCAATTAACCAAAACACAAGCACACACATTAGGAACTTCTACACTATTAGAGTCCAATCAAATGATTAAGTCCAATCCTTTAATCCAATGTCCCAATTTCACTTACACTTACATTTTAAAATATACTCAGAAAAAAAAGTAGAAAATAGTAAATGGCATTCCAAAGTATCTATCAGCTAATGTTCATTGTTCATTATCAGCCAGTCACTGTTCTATATACAGTATCTCATTTTATCTGCGTAACAACCATGAGTACAGTGCCCATTTTACAAAGGAGAAAACTTACGCACAGAGAAGTTAAATAATTTATCCAAGGTCACACAGCTAACAAGTCTTGTCTTTTAGCCACCATGCTCTGCTGCCTTTTATCGCCTGCTTCAGTTATCTTTGACTTCTCCAAATTACAGTAGATTATATTGTACTAACAGCTACTTTGTGGACGGACTACATAAATAAGAAAGTAATCAATTGAAAGATTGAATTATACTGGGTAAAACAAAATGAAATTCCTATACCAACAACGAACACCAACTACTCAGTACATTCACGCTTACAAATTGTTCTTAAGTTTATTCAAATGTTTACATCCCATCCACAAGTAAAATTTCCCATGTCTGCCTCAAGTTTATCTACTTATGATTTTCAGGAGGCACTCATCAAAATATTGAAATGGCGGTTTTATGTAATCAGTGTTTAGAAAGAATAACCCTCTCTCCTGTTTTGTTTAGAATGCATGTCCCTACCCTATGATTGTGGCGAGTCACTTCCCTGCTCTCTGGATGCTGCTTCGAGTTCCTGGGAAAAGGGAAAGCAGAGAGGCTGCTCTTAGCCTTGAGGACGATGAACAATACGATGAACAATCCAGGGGCCAGGTTGCTAATCTGCAACTAGTGAAGGCCCACCAGCAAGTGTGCCTCTAAAGCACACACTGGCAGGGACTCAGAGACTCTTACAGCCAGACGCTCATTGTTGCACACTAATGAAGCATTAGTTCGTAAACCTGTATTGTCCTGGACCAGAGGCAGCAGCTTTCAAAGAACCCTCTGGGGATTTCGTTTTGGCAGCTCCAGCCACGGACAACACACAACACAGCCTACAGGTCTCTAAGCAGATTCACTCCTCGGCCCTAGGCCAGCTGGTACTGCAGACAGTGGTTCTCAAACTTCAGCATCAGAATCACCTGGAGGGCTGTTAGCACGCAGGCTGCTGAGTCCACCGCCAGGGATCCTGATTTAGAAGGTCTGGGGTGGGGCCAAGGTTTTGCATTGCTAGCATGTTCCCTGGAGACGCTGATGCTGCTGGCCCAGGAATCACACCTTGAAAACTGCTGATTTAAGTTAATGGTTATGGGTCACGATTGTCTTGGCTGGTGCTGCCAGCCAGCCAGCCCCAGTAGTTAAAGCTATTTTCCATCAAGAAAGGTAAAAATGCACTAGAGAGTGGAGTTATCAGCCAGCTAGTATCCTCACTGCTGCTCATCCTCCATCCCTTGTTAAAGTAAACTAAGCAATGTCCTGGAGGTATAGGCTTGAGAGGGCATTTTACACTGTGACAGTATTTAAATACCACAGGTGTGGAGAGAGAGGGGGGAAAGAAAAAGAGAAAAAAAACTTCCCCTAAGGTATCTCATGAAAATAAGCCAGAAAGCCAATGTGTTCCTCTATCACCTGTCTTCTGACTCTGATCTGAATGTCTGGCAAAGGAAAAGAGGCCAGAATGATGGGAAGCGTTAACAAAAAGACTTTGTATTTAGCAACTAGAGTACCTTTCATCGGTGAAGCTCAAAGAAGCAGACAAACATTATTAATTCTCTACAGATTCCCAACAGCATTGTCACACGGGCTGCTAACTCACCTCCACAGGTTCTGCCATTGGGCTAGTGGCACAATGATTTAAAATAACCAGAATAAAATGGGAAACATCTATCAACCCCTAGCCAAATTAAAAAATGTATTAATATTAAAATGAACTTAAAAGTTCACAAAGAGCCCTAGCTGGTTTAGCTCAGTGGATAGAGCATCAGCCTGCGGACTGAAAGATCCCGGGTTCGACTCCGGTCAAGGGCACATGCCCAGTTTGTGGGCTCGATCCCCAGTGGGGGGGGGGAGGGGCGTGCAGGGGGCAGCTGATCAATGATTCTCTCATCATTGATGTTTTTACCTCTCTCTCCCTCTCCCTTCCTCTCTGATTAAAAATAATAATAAAAATTTTTAACAAGTTCACAAAGATTAATTACAATTACAAATAAAGTGTTTAATCAAAGAACTCACCTACATCACATTTTGCTCTACTATGCACCAGCGGTGTGACCTTGGGTAAATCACTTTACCTCTCTGTGTCACTCAGTAAAATGGGGGTGATAATATGCCTCTCATACAGTTTTTATGAGGGTTAAATGAAACTGTAACATAGTAACTATCCAATAAATGTTAGCTATAAATATCTCATAAATGTTCATGAAAAGTATTATTATTATTATAGAGCAGACCTTGCAATTTGCAAATATATTTAGATTATGTAAAAAGCACTAATGGCACTCAAAGGCATTTCTCACACCCCATTTCACACCTGCACCTCCTGCACTATTATCAAGAATGAATATGCCCAGTCCCCCAACTTTTCTACAGACTACAAATTTTTCAATTAAAACAGCCAATATTTGGAATAGAAGGAACAAACTTCATCCTCATTCTTCCACAACCCAAGAACCAGTTACAGCAAGAGATCGTTGACAGAGCTTTGTTTTTAAACTTATTGAGCTCAATCTAAACAGATCCCACATGTTGCCCAGAGTAGGCACCTGCCAAGGTGAGAAACCTGAGGACAGATGTCTGGTCGCCATTTTGGTGAATGGGGAAGGGAGGGTTTACTTGTTTTCTAAGGGGAAAAGAGAAATATAAATTCAGAAGGGAAAAAGCAACATAATTTATCAGTACAACAGGCACACTGTTCAATTAAAGGACCAGTAAGGAAGGAGACAACTATCTTTTTTTATTTTTAAATACTTGTACTGACTTTTAGAGAGAGAGGAAGGGAAAAGCGGAGAGAAAGAGAAACATCAATGTGAGAGCGGAACATCAATGGGCTGCTCTGCACGTCCCCAACCAGGAACCGAGACCACCACCTAGGCATGTGCCCTGACCAGAAATCGAACCAGCAACCTTTTAGTGCACGGGATGATGCTCAACCAACTGAGCCACACTGGCCAGAGCAGAAGAAAACTCTCTTTTGACTCAATGATCTGTTTGCTGTAAAGATTCAAAGAACTGTCATTGTGGGTAAACAATCTTAGGTGTAAAAGATGTTTCTTTTTTTTCAGGCGACAGGAATAACATCAAAGACTTAGCAATCTACTAGGCGAATTGACAGAACTCCCCCATGTCTTCTCTTAGACTACCTGTGAATGCAATCAAGAAATGCACAAATAACTGAATACAGAGAACAAACCCCAGGAAGTGCCGGAAGAACAAACTTCTGTTCCCTTGATAACTCCTGTGTGAACACACAGGCTTCTGAAAGAACTTTGCTTGGGAACCAAAGCAAAACCAGAGCTTGTCAGAGACTCGCAATGCCTCTCCTATTTAAAACACCCTCTGAATGTCTACGACCTGGGAAAATCTCACAATATAAACTAAAGTTTACAAAATCAGGACACAAAACTAAATGCGGGGGGGTGGGGGGATGTCCCCCGTTTTATTACTGTCCTTAAAACATATAGATCCATACCTATCAATATATTAACAAACAAAAAAAGAGGGAGGAAATAGATATTTTCTAGGTCATGGTAGTTTATCTTTTCTTCACCTGACAAATTCAAAAGTTATGATGAACACACATTAATTTGATAACATACTTTGTATAACCTACTATTGTATAACATACTCTGTAAGGCTGAAAGCTTTTTAAATGTACACAAAACTTACACTGCAGGATGTGTAATTCAATGCGTATATGTTTGTGTCCACACCCATGAACAATGCTTAAATTAGTCATTTCTACACTATTTCGGTACCAATCTTTAGTCTGAAGCAAGGTAACAACCAAAAGGAAAAATAATTCGAGTGACTACAGCAGCTTCATTCCAATTGCCGTCGGTGGAACTGCACTAGCACAGCATGCCTGGTATTGCAATCCAGGTAGTTATGACCAACCCAGTGAAATTAACATACCAAACAGACCTCATGACCCAATACATGCATTTCACTAATGAAGTCACTATCTCAGAGTAAAATACTCCACACTGCAAGTAAAAAGCAGTGACAGCTCCTTCCCAACTCAGGAAGTAATGCACATCCAGCATGCAGGACATACAAATAAAACGCAGAAAATACCAGCTTTTAAATAAACTTATACTGTGGTACCACAGATATTTCGCAGAGGTCCCTCCTCCCTCTTCCTTTCTCTCTTTTCTTTTTTAATATATTTTACTCATTATTTTACAGAGAGGAAGGGAGAGGGATAGAGAGTTAGAAACATCAACGAGAGAGAAACATTGATCAGCTGCCTCCTGCACACCTCTACTGGGGATGTGCCCACAACCAAGGTACATGCCCTTGACTGGAATCGAACCTGGGACCCTTCAGTCTGCAGGCCGACGCTCTATCCACTGAGCCAAACCAATCAGGGTCCTCTTCCTTTCTTAATACAGGAGAAGCTAATCCACCTTGGGAAGCTCATATTTAAAATACAGCTAAATCAAAGCATTAACAATTAAAAAAATCTTTTTAAAGCACTTGAATTAACAATCCACTTCAATATTAATTAACCTTATTTTTCCCAAATCCACTGCATTCTCTAACAAAAGAAAGATAACTGGGATTTCACAAACAGAAAAGAAACTGGCTAAAAGACACAGAAAAAGAATAAAAATTTAAAAAATAATAATCCCTTTGGATAATACATATGAATTAAAAAGAGCAAAGGAGAATCCAGAAATTGTGTGTACAACAATGGAGGATAAATAACATAAATTAATACTTCTATATTTGCATGAAGAAATTCTGGAAGAATAAGGAGAAACTGATACAAGTGGTTGTTCCGGGTTGGGGCGGGGGCGTGGGGGGGAGGACAACGCTTATAGGGGACAGAAGAAGTGAGACTTCCCTGCAGAGCTTTTTATATCTTTTTCAACAAAGTAAATGTATTGCGTATCCAATAAATGAAATGAAAATGTATGCTAAGGTGGCTTGGGCTGCATAACACTGCGGAAGTAAAGAACCCAGGCTCTGCAGCCAGGCTGCCTGGGGCTCCAATGCCACCAGCTAGCTAACCAGTACAACTGTTCTCCCTGAGAGATGATGCTGAGCGAATGCAGGGCAGTGTCCTGGCCTAGATGGTGGCCACAACAGCCTGACCAGCAGCTGGGAAGCCACAGTGCATCTCCACATAATGCATGGAGATGCATGGATAGCATAGCCCCTGCTTAAATTCAATTTCCTTCGCTACACACCATAGTCTCTGAGCCCCCAAAACATTTTACCAGATATCTAATACTGTCATATAGAAAGCCCCCATTATATTTTATCATGTAGTATTGAAATTAAAATCAGTCAATTATTAAACAGTTCTTTCCATAGTATTAACAACACGTTTGCCAGCTTTTAACGGGGGGTTTAATAGCTTTTACTCAATCTTCTGAAATTTGTATATAAGATATGGGACAAATTGGCCTTGTGTAATCCTTGGGCTTTCAGATTAATTTGAGGGTCCAATATTTGAACACTCAGGAATTAGGGACAATCACAAAAAGCTAGTAGCTCAGGAATCACCTGAAACATCTGTGTCCTCCCAAAGTAAGACGCTGCTTTTCTAAATGGGGGAAATTTTTTGTGAAACAAATCAGAAAAGTGAAAATAAAGCAATACTAAAAGAAGGAAATTTCCACCATCCCACAGGGGTGAAGGTCGGGGGGGATCTTATTCCATAAATGATTGCATTTGTTTTTAAAATATGATTTTTAGATGAAATATGCTATAAACATTTAAAATCAGTATTTTATACGTGTGGAACTGCTGTTGTCCCACAAATTTAGTTTCTGCATCATTCAGAAATTTACAGGCAAGTCTCAGAAGTTGGGTATCTTCAAAAATCCAATTTAAACCAGCAATTTGGAATTCAGAAGATGTTCTTCTAGAAATGTTATAAATGATGGTTAATTCTATTCAACATTTATTTACATATTTAACCATCCACACGAAACTGGAAAAGACCTGAAGGAAGAGCCCTGTTATGTTCACCTTGTGATCCTCACAACTCAGCACTAGACTAACCCAAAATACACTTCCTGAATGGGTGACTGTCCTGCCACCCGCAATGGGCGAGATTGCTCACACACAACACAGACTGGTGTTTCCAAAACTTGGTTCATCAGACTCACCTGAGGGTGCCTGTACACCAGGCCTCTTCCTGGCCAACCCCCAGACTTGCTGACTCAATCTCCAGAATCTCTGGGGATCCGTTTTTAAAGGAGCCCCCAGTGCTTCTGATGATTCAGAAACTGGAAAACACGGGATGAATGAAATAGTGTGAAGGATCGCCGAGTTCCAAGATGCCCAGGAAACCTGAGACTAAGCTGAGCCACTCCAGTTCCGAGTGGGAACAGGAAATCAGACAGGAGTAGGTTTAGGCCCTGATTACCCCCTGGGCAACTGAGGCCAAAGGGAAACCTAGGAAGCCAAGTGAGAGCTGAGCTGGGTCTGCAGTCCCTACAAAAGGACTAAATGGAGGTGATAAGGGCTTTGAGAAAGAGGACAGCTACAGAAAGACCCCAAGAGAAGGGCCGGCTCCCCCAACCCTCACAAGCCAAATGCCTGGGAAGCAGAAAGAAACAACCGCCCTTCACACACTCCTGTAGGGAACTACATATATATATACTTCATGGATATATTTTAGGATCCCTGGGCAGAACTCTCCGGTTTTCAAATCATAAGTATTTGTATGCCCAGCTGGCGTGGCTCAGTGGTTGAGCATTGACCTATGAACCAGGATCCTGGTCATGGTTAGATTTCCGGTCAGGGCCCATGCTCAGGGTGGCAAGCTAAATCCCAGTGTGGGGCATGCAGGAGGCAGCCAATCGATGCTTCTCTCTCATCATTGATGTTTCTACCTCTCTCTCTCTTCCTCTCTCTGAAATCAATAAAAAGAACAAAACATTAAAAAAAAAAAGTAATTTTATGTATATGTCTGGTACAAGCTCTCCTGTGCACTTGGTCAGCTTTCATCTTCCAGGCTTCAGCTGAGCAGCGTCACATGGGCTGGGCCATCTGCGGCAATATATGGCCATCAACGTACACACAGATGTTAACTCAGCCTTCTCTGCCATCTAAACAGCATCAATGTTAAGTGTATGGTAGTTATGAGCCAGGCACTATGCTAAATACTTCAGATGTGTGTCTCAAATTTCTTGGCCATCTGCTAGTAGTTTGAGAGGTTTCAAAACAAAAAAGAAAAGAAAAAGAGAAAAGACCAAAAGACTGAAGGTATTTCCCCCTCGGATATTTCACGGGCTTTTGCCATACCTTCTTGGTGTTTGGTTTTCCCCATGTGAATATGGAATGTCATAACTTGAAGAGACAGTGCTACAGAGTGGTCAGGAGATAAGCTGACCTGGGTTCGCATCCCAGCTCTATCGCCTGCTAGCTGTGAATGTGAACAAACAAATTCTTAGTTGCATCATCTGTCAAACGAAAATAATAAGAGTACCCACCTCAGAGAGCTATTGTACAGACTGCAGTGCCTGGCCTACAGCAAATGCTCATTAGCTGTATGTAGTATGAGGCAATAAAAGTCACCAAAAATATAGCCCAATACCAGAAATTGGAATTGTGCTGCTGCCCAAACATTGGTATCAGTAATGTTACTGTTTGTTAGTGATAGTATATGCTTTCACAGTCACATTACTTAATCCACAAGGAAAGGGGCTACGGCTGGGACACCTCCAGGGCCTGTTCTTAGAAGAGCCTGCACTAAAACAGAAGCTCCATCTCTTTTGCTACTACGTTTGTCTCAAGTGCTGCTAACAAATGTAACATGTGAAAGCAAGATAGCCATTGGGCGCCATCCTGTTGATACTGAACTTCAAAGCCTGCAGAATTAATCCATTCCAGGAGATGAACCAATTTGAGGAGAAATAGAATCACATGATTAAAACAACTACTAGGTGTCTACTTTGGTACAAACCATTTTATGTTTAAAATATAATTTTTAAAAGATATTAAAATGATAGCCAGTGTTTTACTGTATTATTTTTCTGTTTCTGAATTTTCTTCCAAAATATTAAGAATCTCAATTATTTCTCTCATCAAATTTTTTTCATTTGCTAGTCCCATGATGAAATTTAACACTGGCTTTTCCTCTAATGTAGAGGAAAACTAGACTATTGCTAGATAAATCATTTCACCCTAAATATAGGTAGCTTTGTATAGCAGGTAATTATAGTTTCAATACCCAAAAGTCAATGAGTAAATTGATGTTTTGACTTAAACGATATACACTCAAGAATTTAAAAAAAAAAAAAGATAATTCTCAATTTTTGGATATCTGACATATGGCAATGAATTTAAACAATTCTTTTTTCACCCAGCTAGTGTGACTCACTGGTTAAGTATGACCTCCCATGAACCATGAGATCACAGTTTGGTTCAGATCAGGGCACACGCCCAGGTTGTGAGCTCAATCCCCAGTAGGGGGCATGCAGGAGGCAGCAGCTCAATGATTCCCTCTCATTGATGTTTCTTTCTCTCTCTCCTTCTTCCTTCCTCTCTCTGAAGTCAATAAAAACATATTTTTTAAAAGGCATCATAAACAATTCTTATTCCATAATGATATTAGCACTTTTTAAAGATGAAGAGGCCGAGATTGGCCTGTGGGAGGAGTATACATAAATTTGAAACAAGTACCTGCCTGATGTGTTTAGAAAATGACTAACCCCTCTAGATGTGATGCTCCATGCACTCCCTGTCGGAAAAACGTGAGTTGAGTCTGTATAGTCATAATGAGTTTATTTCAGGCACAAAGATTTTTATATGAATTCATTTCAGAGAGAGGAAGAGAAAGGGAGAGAGAGAGAGAGAGAGATCAATGATGAGAGAAAATCATTGATTGGCTGCCTCCTGCACACCCCACCCTGAGGATAGAGTCCGCAACCTGGTTATGTGCCCTGACTGGGAATCCAACCTCGACCTACTGGTTCATAGGTTGATGCTCAACCATCATGGCCAGGCCACAAAGATTTTTTTTAATTCCTAATCACAGTAATCAGAGAGGGATTATTAATCAAAGTCATATCCATACAAGGCCACTTGAGCTACTGTTGTTATCAAATAGTAACCCCTCATTGGAATTATTAAACGCCAAAATTGAAAACGCCAATAGAAGTAAATTTAGTCAAAGTCTCTATTTTACATATAAGGAAACTAAGGCCGGATGGTGGTGAATAAATAGCTCAAAATCTGCATTAGAAAATGGCAGAGGTGAAGCCAGACTCAAGGCTCCGGATTCTCAAGTCAATGAGCGTTCCCGTCTATTTCATTCAATACTTCTCGGAGAGCTTGAAAAACACAGTGGCTGCACTTGTTAAACACACTGGACACTCTAGCAAGGGCTTTGGAAGGGCCTGGGAACCCGTAACTTTAAAACGCGTTCCAGGCCATTCTTAAGGTCAAGCAAGTATGGGGCGCACTGCTTCATCTCACTGGGCCTCCCTAACCTGAAGTGCCTCTGCTCAGCTGTCAGTTTCTGTTAATACATTTAGGGACCTTCTGGGGATGAGAGGAGGGTGGAGACCATATTCCTGCACCAACATCCTCCCTAGTATGTGGTATGTTTCAATAAAAGCAAGTCTTGTGCCAGTTTCACCAGAAATACAAACATTTATCAGCAGGGAGGCACAAAAATAACCCGAAACCTGTTTCTGGAAGTGCAGTGAAGTCTCCTGTCTTTAAAACTCAGACAAGCACCTTACACAGAAGGTTCATTCTGAGGAAGAAGCAAGTATATTCTGACATTAGGACGGCCAAAACTCTGGTTGGCTTAAGGGACAGTTCCTTGTGAGGTGGAATAATGCAGCTTGAGCACTACCCAGAAGGTAAAGGCTATCATATCTGCCTAACACACTCCACAAACTCATACCTTGTTTATGCAAAGTGCTCATACAATGTTTGCCCACCAGCTGTCTGGAACACTACTCATCTCACCTATAAAAACTGCTCACATTCTCCCAAAGCCATCCTGTATAGGTGCACAGGCTAAGAACCATATCAACTCTATAGGAGCACTGTTAACGTATGAATGGTGCCCCCTACAGTTGTGCAACAAAACAAATCTCCCTAAACCTAGAACACTTCTAGAATCTAGAGGAAAATATCTTGTGCTTTTCTGGCACTATAAGAAAAAAAACCCAACTAGTCATCCTTTCTTCTATTCTGTTTCAACAATTACATTTTATATTGACCCACGAAATACTTTTAAAGTGAAGTGGAAAGAGTTCTGGTCTAGAAATCAGGCAACTCAACGTCTGTGTTAGGTATGCCTCTTATTGGTCCCAGAACTTCCACTTCTTTGTCCGCAAAATGGATATAATACAACCTGGCTTTACTACCTTACAAGGTTTTTGAGTCAAATAATGAATATGAATAATATTTTTTCAATCATAAAAGCACTGCATAAATATCGTGTTATTATTAATTATAAATAGAAACCAATCACACGTGGCTGAAAAATCAAACAGGCTATCAGCTTGGGTGTGTACTGATTTCTCCACAGCAAAGTCTGCTTTGATTGTTTACAGAGCCAAGATACAACTATCCACATTTCTGCTACCGCCACTATTTTCAATGAGAACATACCAGTATTATGTCAACAAAATAAATGAAGTTTGACTTTTATAAAAAGGAGCAGAGTGGTGGTTAAGCACAAAACCTTAAAAAGGCAGAAAGTTTTTTTCTTTGTTTTTAAAGTAATTGTCTTGCTCACTTAGATTTGCAGCAGTCAGTAGAGTAACCCTTCCCGAAAATTTTTAGTTATTTTTCCTGACAACAAACACCAAGAAACTATATATCAGTTCAATTCAAATATCTATTGAGCTATCCCACTCCAGGCACTGTTGTGAGCTTTGGAAAAATAAAGACCCAGCCATCATTGATCTCATGGAGCAGAAGTGAATGCATAATTTCAGTCCACACTGTTAAGTGCAGATGGAGGTGCGTACCTGATGCCCTGCCGGATGCTGTGGGATCACCCTTTCAACCTGGGGATTCACAGACAGCATTAAGGAAGGCATTAGGGACGAGCAGGAAAAAAACAGTAATGTACAATCTCCCCAATGTATGACAAAATATTACTTTTAGTGACTTTCCACCCATGAGATTTTGAGGAACGGCAAACTTGATGAAATACTTCTGAGAATCATTGAGATCAGCAGGACTGGCCCACAGGCCTAAAATGCTATTTCTGTATTGCAAAGATAAAGTCTATAGGTTTTTAAAAACAGCTCCACTCACACCCTTTATTATTGGTAGAAACCCATCAAGTAGTGAAATAGGAAGTCTCCTGCTGCACTCTGGCTTCCGTAAGCTGCTCAGTTTTGCGACCTGCTCCTTGGGAGACTCATTAAAAAGCTTTATCTGACACGAAGGAGTGAAATTAACAGTTATCCTTGGGCCTGTTTATTAAATGCATTTGAACTTTGTTTCCCATTTCCACATGATCATAAACATTGGGACAGCAGATGACCCACTCTTACCACACAACCTGGGGCAAATCATCTCAACTCTCTCAGATTCGGCTTCCTCTCTTGTTAAGAACTTATGAAATATACGCCTGAAACTAATACAAAATAATACTGAATGGAAACTGAAACTGAAAAATACAATTTTTAAAAAAAAGAGTTCATGAAATTGATGGCCATTACAGATAACTTCAACTCACATCTACATGTCCATTCCAATGAAGTATGTTCTTCTGAAGACCTGCCTAAAAAGTACCAAAATGACTTTTTAAAATGTAGCTTTTACAGGAACAGGAGTTGGCGCACCTTTTAAGAAGAATCCTAACAGAAGCTAAATGAAATGATACACAGGTGTCTCACTGCTTGTTCGCATATAAAAAGTGTGTGAAGGTGAAAAACCACAAAAACTAATGTCTTCATAGTTCAACTCTCTTCTCTGTACACGGACTTCTACTCTCAGACATAATTACATTCAATAAAAGCCTTCTTCCTTGGTCATAAAAAAAAAAAAATGATGAGCCAGGTTTTCTAGTATGAAAGCAAAGCCATTTAAGGTTCAGAAGATTTTAAAACTTGTGAAAAGTTTTCAAAAGAGTTATTACAGTCCCTTAGGACAACCTTGGTTGATTTAGGGAATTTAGGGGATTTTGACTATTGGTGCATATGTATACAAAGAGAGAAAAGTGATATGTTTAAATGTAAAACAAAACTAGCACAGGAGGAGTTCGTGACCATCAGGGAGTTTTTTTCTTGTTTCTTAATTCCCACAATAGATCAGTTTGCCTAGTAGATCTGCCTCATCACATCATTCCTCAAGGGTGAAATTCTCTTTCACCCACACACAGACACTCTACACAGAAAAACCATAGAAGCAACTAGTGATTACCGAGATGACCGTGACATTCCACTAGGACAGTATATCCTGATGCATGAGATCATTATTCACATTAAGCAGAAATATTCTGTTTATGTCCAACAACTTTATGAGACCACTTTGATTCCCCCCCTCTTTTTTTTTTTTTTGGTTGAAGTTGGGGGGCGGGAAGACTCTCCCTGGTTGGGAATTATCCACAGCTGATAAGAAAGTGTTGACAGCACAATCAAAGAGAAGAATTATAAAATGTAAAACCATTGCACCGTAACTTCACAACTTAAAGAAAGATGTATTCTAGCAGGCGATCTCCCTCGCATTAAATAAGGACTGTAAACTTGAACTCTCCCGGTTGTCAGGTAGTTGGAGTAGAGCTAAGCTTTTCCAGCAGGGAAAACCAGCTATTCCAGGCTGCATATGAAGTGGTTCTAAGAGAGACAGCATTTCCTCCACAGCTGCTGACATCTCCAAGTGGGTTACACCAACATCTCCCCTCCCACCCTACAATCCATCAACCGGCTTCCATTTACCCTTTATACTGAGGATTACGATCAAGTCCGCGTACTGAAAAGGGGAGAAACCACATGAACATCACACTGCAAGTTCCTCCGCTTTGGACCAGCAGGAAATTCCAGTTACTTCATTCACTGAGCTAGTTAAGCTGCAAATATGAAATGGGTCTTTGGAGAGATCGCGGTGTCAAGGCTTAGACTTGATTTTCAGGCTTGGAGGAGGTCAGACAAAGATGAATGGGATTCAGAGTCTGCCTCAAGGTCAAGGCCCTGTGAGTCACAAAGAGGCGGTAGGTCACGCAGAGAGAGACAAAAATTAGCACCAAGAAAGAAAAGCCTAAACTAAAAGTCTGCATACTTTTGTAGGTGGGTGAGAACACCGGTACCTGGTGGGCAGAGAGGGGACAGCAGCTCCAACGCTCCACGATATTCCCCGGAGAATTTTACAAACATCCCCCTGAAGTCTCACCAACTGAAATCAGTATATAAACTGTACACCTGGCTTCTGGAACCGGCCACCTGCCGCTGACCCTTTGCCCAGGACCCTGGCCCCAGGGTCTCCTCTGAGTCCCCTACCCTGAGAGAGGTACGGACAGCGGGACAGGGCCGCCAGCCCAACGCCCACCCCCGCGCCCACTCCATCAAGGCGGCCAAGGACCTTCCGCAACTCGAAAGACGGAGGGTGCCGCCCGTGCCTGCCACCTGCACGGCCGCCCTGGCCCGGGTCCGACCGTCCCCACCCCGGAGCCCACCCTCCCGGGGCTCCG
>NW_006300032.1:2097939-2104518 GCF_000327345.1 Myotis davidii | reverse complement strand
CGTGAGTCAAGCGCGCCCCGCCCGCGGGAAACGCCGGGGGGCTCAGTGGGTCCTCCTTGGAAGGCGGCCAAGGCTTCTGGGCGCTTCGGTGAACCTAAAAGAGGATATTAAATCGTCCAGTAGCCAAGGGTTAGGAGTCCTCCCAATAGGAAAATCCTCTTGGGGGCCGGAGGGGGGCGGGGAGGGTGCGGGAAAGGTTTCAAGAGACTTTTTCTTAACAAAGTGGCTCCCTCCGCCTCCCACTGGAAAGGCCCTGGCTGAAACGTGCCAAATAGGGGTTTTCCCTCCCAAGCATGTGCGTGGGATTGGGGCGGCGAGCTTAGAACCCTGAATTTGGCTCCTGGGAGACAATTAAGCTAAATGTTCTTGAGATCATGGTCATGGGACTCCCCACTAACTCAAACCTCTGGTTAGAAGTATTTGAGGAGACTGACTCCAATATCCCGAAGCTAAAATCCCCAGGGCCTTATTGCACTTTGCTCAGAGAAGGAATCTCGGCGACTTTGGTTTCTGGCCCCCAGGTGACAGGGTTGCACTGTTGGGTTGTGGTGTAGCTAGGTGTCCCAGAGATATGCTGATAGCACGACAAAGTGGATTCCCTCTGGGAGGAAGACAGGCAAGAAATGCAAGACAAACAGATTGTGAGAACAACTCCACACAAAATTTGGTAGACAAATGTTTTTCCTTTGTACTGCTGATCATCTTTCACCGTGTGGCGGAATATGGTCTCTTTAAACACCTTCAGGGTTGTTATGAGGCACAAAGGAGCTGCTGCTATCAATGAAAAAAAATGCTGTAAAATGTATGAAGCACTGTATAAGCAGCAGGTACAGTAAAAAAAAGTGTGCTGTTCCCTCAAGAAATATTGGTTGAGTGCCTGTGTGGAAGCACTGGCTGGAGATATGTGCAAAGCTGGCTGGCTTCATCCCTACGGTCAAGAGACACCCAATCTAATGGACCACAAAACACCTTTAATTCATACCGTACAATTCACCTATTTAAAGGGTTCATTTCAGCAGTTTTTAGTACTGTATACTCACAGTGTTATGTAACCATCACCAAAATCAATTTTAGAAACCACAATTCTCATTTGTTTGTTTGTTTCTATGTATCTGCCTCTTCTAGACATTTCATATAAAACAAATCACAACACTAGGGGCCCAATGCATGAAATTCATGCAAGGGGCTTGGCCCTCGCAGCCTCAGCTCCCTGGTCTGGAAGGTCGTTCGGCTATTCAGTCTAATTAGCATATTATGTTTTTATATATATAGACTAGTGTCCTGGTGCACAAAATTTGTGCATGGGGGTGGGGGTGTCCCTCAGCCTGGCCTGCACCCTCTCCAATCTGGGACCCCTCAGGGATGTCCGACTGCCTCTGCCTCAACCAACCACAATGGCTTATCTGGAAGGTCTCCCAGAAGGTCTCCCAGTCTAATTAGCATGTGCCCTTTTATTAGTATAGATTATATATATAGATGTGCCCTTTTGTGTCTGCCTTCTTTCACTTAGCATAAGGGTCATCCATGTTGTACCCTATATCAGTACTTCAATCCCTTTTTATGGTTGAGTAATATTCCATCATATGGATATACCACATTTTGTTCATCCATTGATGGACATTTGAGTTTCCACTTTTTGACTATTAGAAATACCGCTGAAATTGTTCTTGTTTAAGTTTATATGTGGACATAGGTTTTCCTTTCTCTTGAGTATATACCTAGGAGAAATATTCATTATATCATAACTATGTCTAACTTTTTGAGGAACTGACTTTTCCAAAGCAGCTGCACCATTTTACATTCCCACCAGCAATGTATGAGGGCTCCAATTTCTCCTTATCCTCACCTATATTTGTTATCTATCTTTTTTACTGTAGTTATCCTAATGGTCTTACAGTGGTATCTCATTGTGGTTTTGATTTACATTTCCCTTGATAGCAATGACTTTGAGCATCTCTTCATGTGTTTATTAGCCATTTATTTATCTTCTTTGGAATAAGATCGCATACATTTGAAGAAATGTTTGTTCAGATCTTTAGCCCTCTTTTCAAATTCAATTATTGTCTTTTTTATTATTAAGTTTAATAGGTCTTTATATATTCTACATACATGTCCTTTATCATGTATAACATTTACTTATTGCTTCAACAGTTTGCTGTGGTTAAGCACTGTTCTTTATATTCATTCATTCTTCTCATCCCTTGAGACTGTCTTCCTGATCTGAAAAGAAATATGATTTAACCACATAAATTAATACAGTATTAAGGGAGCAAGGAATATTTGTAAATTTGTAACTCCGAGGGCAAAATGAATAGATTTTTTGATAAAAAATGATTTCACTGCTCCAGAAGCTAAACTTAAACTCTATATGCAACCAGAACATTGAATAAACAGGATTCATGGAGTGTACCCATAAAAGCAACTTCATTTTTGTTGTCCACTGTCCCTTTAAGAACCTATGCAATGAGGTTGTTCTTTCTCTTCTACTGAATGGCAACTCAAGCAGTCCCATAACTATTTTGCTCTCTCTAGGTCAGTGGTCGGCAAACTCATTAGTCAACAGAGCCAAATATCAACAGTACAACGATTGAAATTTCTTTTGAGAGCCAAATTTTTTAAACTTAAACTATATAGGTAGGTACATTGTTATTAACTTAATTAGGGTACTCCTAAGGCTTAGGAAGAGCCACACTCAAGGGGCCAAAGAGCCGCATGTGGCTCTCGAGCCGCAGTTTGCCGACCACGGCTCTAGGTAATAGACAATCCTATTGTTACTTTAAGAGATAAGGTGTGCTCTCAATTCAGTACTGATGCTCCTCATCTTATGATGGGGTTACATCCCCATAATCCCACTGTAAGTTGAAAATGCATTTAATACTACACTGTGGAGTGGGCTGCTCACCCTCCTAACAGTGTGGTTGGCTGGGAGCTATGGCTCACTGTCACTGCTCAGCATTAAGAGAGAGTCTCCCACAGCATATTGCTAGCCCCGGGAAAGATCAAAATTCAAAGCATGGTTTCTACCGAACATGTATCACTTTAGATTCATTGTAAAGTAAAAAGAATCATAAGTAGAGGACCATTTGTAATGAAAACCTTGCCCCTTTTCCTGGCTAGGGCTCTCTATAGTTAGAAGTCAGGGCAAGGGACTTGGTCCCACTCCATCTCACCCTCCCCCACCAGCTCGCTAACCATAGTTTGGGGAGGGAGGAATGGAGACAGCAGCAATGTGTGTACTGGACTGGTACTCTGACAAAATGGCATCACATTGCCTGGGCCTGGGGATATTTGAAGCTGACTCGTTCATAAACACTTTTGGGGTCCTTTACTGGGGATGTTTGACCAGGCAATGCATTCTCTCTAATTGCTTGTACTACCTCAATCTTGGTATTCCTTCTGTCCACTCCATACAGATTCTCGCTGTTGGGGTCCTACCAGCCCTGTAGGTGAGACCTTTTAGGCAGAATCCCTTTTAAAATGAGCTGGGTCCAACTGTCCTACTGGAGACTTCACATGTGTTCTCTGAGATCCACATACCTTTTTTTTCCATTATTTTAAATTTTTATTTGGGTGGCATTAATCTACATGAACATATAGGTTACATGTGTGGGTTACTAATTTACAAAATCTAGGACCTTGTGCCCCCCACCCAAAGTCAAATCTTCTCTTGTCACCTCACATACCTTTTAAAAGCTCACAGTTGAAAGATGGAACAATTCCCTCCCAGGCATAGCCCTCTACTCTGCTGCCATCGGTTGCAGTCCCTTCCTCAGGTGGGAGTCAGGCAGGAGGGTACACCAAGCTCTGGGTGCTTTTAGGGAAGCGCTTCTCACTTGGCTTGGTGTTAGATGCCAGTGCCCCAGCCCATTTTGGGGTGAAGACAAGACTCCCACTCTTACCTAAAAATCCTCCTTCGAAACCCTGCTGACAAGTCACCTGACTCTTGTGCCCTCTGTATGAGTGAGCATCTAGCCAGTCCTCAGCTATTTCAAATTCCCACACCACAGCCCTTACTGCAAGTCATTTTGGTACCTGGTATCTGTCATTTCTTAGTGTATCAGTCACAACTTCCTATTTAAAGTCCGCAAGTATACAAAACAAAACCAAACATTACACCAACTTATCCCAAGAAGAATGCAATGCCACCTACTAAGTTAAGGGAAGTGGTTAAAAGAAACTAGTCTGGGAGAAAAGAGGTTTGGTGTGACATGCAGTTAGAAGCGTCTTTGGGCCAGGTAAAAATCTGGGGCGGAATTCAAGTGAGGACTTGAAGCCATAAATGTGACCCTTACATGAGAACGGGTGTCCTAAGAGCTAATAGATGAATATAAGGATGGATGAGCCCATGAGAAACAAAGCTCCCAGCCAGAGGGGTGAGAGGAGAAGAAAAGAGCACTGAAGGGAAGAGGAGGAGGAAATCTGAGTAGTGACCTCTGCCAATCCCAAGGTTAGAGAAGCTTGAGATAAAGTGCTCAATAGAGGCAGAGAGCAGTGAGCAGGGAAAGGGATCCTAGCAACCTTCACAAGAGCAACTGTATTATGACAGTGGGGCAGAAGCCAGATTTCAGTGATGAATAAAGATGATATAATGATGATAGAGCTGGAACATTCGTAGAGAAAACTGCCAGGCAAAGGAGTTCAAAAACTAGTTAGATGAAGCACTATTAGAAAAATATTTCTTCCCTCAAGATAGTGCTTAAAAGCCAGGTACGGCTGGGACTGCCTACCCCATTGGGCCATCCTGCCTCTTCCTATGGGCAGGACTCACTTGTTTACCAGTATGTCCACCCTCTTGAGATCAGTCATCACCCATCCATCCCATTCTGTTCTGACAGCGATGGGTCAAGGGTGGCCCAGTTCTAAGCCGATGAAATTGTAAGGAGAAGTAGGAAGTTTCTGAGAAATAGTCACTTCCCTCATGAAAGGAGCAAAGAACAGCTCCTCATTCTCATCTCTCTGGTCAGACCTCTGCCTCCTGCCTTTGGATGCCCGCAGGTGAGGATGGGATGTCTGAAACTGTGCCAGGATCTTGAGACCAAGGAGAACAGGCCAGGAGAATCAAAGCACCATGCAAATGACCCCATATACTTAAGGTGTAAATCCTGAGGTCTGAAGACCAGTGAACATTAACATGACTAGGAGCTCATTAGAAATGCAGAATCCCAGCCACCACTGTCTCCCATACACGGATTAAGTGGGGATCTACATTCCCCAGCTAGCTCATTTGTATTTTCAGTTTGAGAAGCACTAGTTTAAATTCCTGTTGGTTGGGCTTTTCTGTTACTTACAGTTAAATATATAGGGATTTATGAAAAGTAGTAGGCGATCAAGGGATTGAAGACTCTGGAGGGAATTAAATGAAAATTGAAGGAATAGACCAAGAACACAAGTGAAGTTATCGGGTGTCCTAGGGTCTCAGTAAGGAGAAAGCAGAAATCATCTGTTTGGAGTGGGGATAAGGATAGGTGGGGGGTTTCTTAGGGACTCAACAAGTGTCATGAATAAAAGAATGACTGAATGAGAGCTCAAGTAAATTAAACAGCTTGAGTAAGGAGAGGACTAGATGTCCATGGATCTTTTTCTGCACCCTAAAATCTCCAGAATATGATACCAGATGTTTGCAGATTAACACAGAGGAAAATTGGGGGAGGGGGGATCAAGGTCATGATTAAGATCACCATTTTAAAGGCTGCCTATGGAGTATGAGGTGGAAAGAAAGTGGTGGACAAAAGTGAGTTGATGGCTTAGGTACAGAGAGAGAATGTCAATCCTGCCTTCCTGAGAAGGTGCAAGAGAATGTTCAGTGGCTGTAGAAGATTAAAAGAAAAAAATGGCATGAATGTGGGGCATTAGAAAAGAGGGCACCGAATTTGAAATATCAAAGATAGAACAATTGGCGTATGATTATGTGAACTGGAAATTGGAAAAAGAAATGTTCTTAAAGGAAAGCAAACTGCATTAACTAGCCAGGAGATGTGTAGTTGATGTATTCTTGATAATTATCCAAAAGGTAAAAGCTAAAATCTATCTTAAACAGAAATAAAATAATTCATTCCATTTGAAAAATATTTACTACAGTGCTTAATAAATCTTTTTTTCCCCTACGGTACTCAGTAAGTCATAAAAAGACTCAAACTTTAAATGATAATAGACATGCGCCATCACCTCAGGGGCTTCTGATAAAAACTGAAGTCAACTATATAAGTTTCCTCAGGCTGCCGGAACACATTACCAAAACCTGAGTGGCTTGAAACATCAGAAATGTATTGGCTCACTGCTCTGGAGGCTCAAAGTCTGAGACCAAGGTGTCAGCAGAGGCCTGCTCCCTCTGTAACCTGGAGGGGAGGAGCCTTCCCCGCCTCCTCTAGCCTCCGGTATTTGCTGACAGTGCTCCTGTCCCCTGGTTTACAGGTGGAAGCATCGTTCCAATCTCTGCCTCCATTGTCACAAGCCATCTTCTCCCCGTGTGTCTCTGACTCTCCACTTATAAGAACACCAGTCATAATGGACTAAGGACTCACCCTACTCCAGCAAGACTTTACCTTAGCTTATTACATCCACTAAAATCCTATTTCCAAA
>NW_006300032.1:2097101-2097821 GCF_000327345.1 Myotis davidii | reverse complement strand
GGGGGGGCAGGGAGATAGGACTTCTACATACCTTCTGGAAAACACAATTAAGCCAATAACACCAACCCAATTGTTACCACTTGGGGTGGTGGTGTTTTTTTGTCGATGAAGAAAAGATTTTAAGGTCAACGAAAATAAAAGTAAAGCCAAATGGAGTTTATTGAAGATACATTCCAAATGAGGAGGGCCAGTCAGAGAGAGAGAGGGAGAGAGAGAGAGGGAGAGAGAGAGAAACATCAATGATGAGAGAGAATCATTGATTAGCTATCTCCTGCATGCCCCACAGTAGGGATTGAGCCTGCAATCCTGGAATGTGCCTTAGACCAGAATTGAACCCAGGACCCTTTCGGTCCATAGGCCGGTGCTCTATCCACTGAGCCAAACCCATTAGGGGCTCTCCCTGCTTTTGATATCCTACCCATTCACTTCGGAGATATACCATGTGCTCCGCAGCCCTGAAGAAGAAGAAGAAGAAGAAGAAGAAGAAGAAGAAGAAGAAGAAGAAGAAGAAGAAGAAGGAAAAGAAGAAGAAGAAGGAGAAAAGCAGGAGGAGGAGGAAGAGGAGAAGAATGAATGAATGAATGAATGACCGGGCTTTGATTAGCCAGAGAGACGTTCACATGCAAATCTTCTTTCTTCCTGCCTCAGCTCAAAAACCTTAAAGCTTTTCCATTGCCTTTAGGATTATCCCTAATGAAGGCCTTAAAGCCAAAGTCTGGA
>NW_006300032.1:2095170-2097059 GCF_000327345.1 Myotis davidii | reverse complement strand
CCTCCTCTCTCTTCTTTCCTCTCTCTGTTCCCCAAATCAAGTTACTCAACTGGGCATTCCAACCTGAAAGTCCCAGTTAAATATTCAAAACTGAGCTCATCTTCCCAGCCACCCACAGCTGCTCTTCCTTCAGCAGTTCTTATACATGGACTAATCTTTACAGCCATAGAGTCCTCACTCCAGAATGACAGCCTTCTATCTGTCAACATCCTGGGGATATAGGTATTCAATTGGCTACAAATCTGCCACCCAAAATATAACCCTCCAGCTTGTCTATAAGACTATCAAATGCCCTATTGAAATCATGCTGTAATTCTTCTATTCTACAAGCAACCATCCCAAGGAGGAACGAAGGAGCTGTAGTCCAACGAGACAAAACAGCTATAGAAAATAATGTGCACTAAATAAATACCTTTAAAATCTCAACCAGTTACAAACAAATTCCATGCAGTTCCTCAACTATATTATATGAAGTTTACAAAGACCAAAGGCAAAGGTGAAAGAAAACCTGAATCAGAACCAGGGCAGAAACATTTCTCTTAGCCAATGTCACAATCTTACAGAGAAGGAGTCCGGAGCACCAGTGCTATATATACTACATGTTTTTTTAAGTTGTTGTTTTCATGTTTATACTTTGGCTAACTTACTTATTAGTAAACGGGATCTGTTTTTTTCCATGGTATGGACCCCTCTCTGCAGAGCTGTGTTTACCCAGCAGCTTTTTGAAAACTCAACTGGCCTTCAACTCACAACACACAAAAAAATGGCTTAGAAGCCCATTATTTTGTTTGCTATGAATATTGTTTACTGCAGCTCCCCTTGAGAAATTCCTTTTAAGACTTATGCTAGGAGAAGCATAGCTTCCCAAAGGAAATGAGAATTATTTTTTCCTCTCCTGGTTCATCAAAAATTTTCACCTGACTATAGTCTCCTTTACAGGTTGGTTTCTATAAAGGTTAAAGATATTCCTTGTCCTGCTAGAGCAGCAGTTGTCAACCTGTGGGTCGCGACCCTTGGGGGGTTGAACGACCCTTTCACAGGGGTCGCCTAAGACCATCGGAAAACACATATATAATTACATATTGTTTTTGTGATTAATCACTATGCTTTAATTACATTCAATTTGTAACAATGAAATTGGGGGTCAGCACAACATGAGGAACTGTATTAAAGGGTCGCGGCATTAGGAAGGTTGAGAACCACTGTGCTAGAGTATGTGTTGGCCCTCCTGGACATATGTGTTCTATTTCCACCCAACACCACCACCCCAATTATTAACCTTCTGCTCTATTTTTCCATTGCCATACTTTTAAAAAATGTATTGTTTTACATGTGTATGTTTTTTATACCTGGTGAACTACTCAAGTCCTTGGTTGAAAAAGGTGAGGTGTTTACATTTAAATTATGACTAAATTATTTAATATGGGTGCCATCATTCCCAATTAACCCCTTTTATTGTTTTTAATGTCCTAAGGTTACCCACATAGTTCAGGCATTATCAAGGGGAGGCACCTGAGTGAGCCCACCCGACAACCCCCATCTGGCTGTGCCAAAGCATGTTACCCAAACAGCAGGCCCTTCTCTCCGCCAGTGTCCATGCTCCAAATAGGGTTTAATTAGATAATGAGGTGGGTCAGATGAACTTTCAGATGAATTTATTATTCAATAAACTCATTATTTTCCTTCTCCAATTTTCAATTAAGAGTCTTAATTCTATTCCTCTTTCCTCTCCTTCCTCCCTCTTCTGGCCATTTAATTATTTCATTCTTCATCTTCAAAAAGAAGACACAGGAAAACAAGACCAAATATTAGACTATTTAAACTGTGCACTGAGAGAAGAAAAAATTCAAACACCAATTCTCTATAGTCCAAATGGAAAGTTAGGGACA
>NW_006300032.1:2088280-2095145 GCF_000327345.1 Myotis davidii | reverse complement strand
GGAGTGGGGGAGAAGGAAAGTTTCCTCTAGAATTATCTATAGAGAATGCTTATATTTCCTACTTCTAAATTGTCTGCTTCTTTTTGATCATGCAGATCTAAGCAAGGTATGGTCAGGAAAATTTTTCTTTCCCAGTTATGGAAGTTATGGAGAAATTATTTTAAGCTTAAGCTCCTTAATTTCCTTCATTTTCCTCTTCATTTTAAACCACTGGTTAAACACAATGTTTGTATATAGAATTCTTTGAGAAAATTAATTATGTAAATATAAGCAAGGTATAATTTTCTTTCTTATTAAGTCTCTAGGAGAAAAATCTACACTGAAGGAAAAAATGCTTTCAGTTATGTACTATAATCCTTTGTTTTCATTTTCCCACATCTCTTTAAAGGGCTACTTGTAATTCTGGCTATTTCTCTTGAAAAATGCAAAATGGTAAGAATTTTTCATTGTTGTATCATCTTCAGTCAATAAACTTGATAAGAATACTGTCAACAAAATAATTCATCACCTCGTGCAGGTAATTGATTATTTGTAATGCTGCCCATCCCCAAGGATCAAAACCAAAGAGCTTTCTCATTAATTTGGGAAACTGGAGTGCGCTCAGAAATTTCCACAGTAGTAGAGCCTCGTAAGAGGTGAGTTCACTGTGAAGATAACGAAGCTGCAGCCTCGGGGACCTACCAACATGTTCACAGGGGCACACATTTTTGTGAAGTTTGCAAAAGCCAACTGTGATTTTTTTTCTTTTTCTCAAAGAGGGACTCCAGATTTTCATAGCTTCAGGCTGATAAAACCTGTATCTGGGCCTCATCTCAATGCAAAGTTTCTTTTTCTGCAAAGTAAGACTGTAACTACAGCAAACCAGCGCCCTTCCGCAAGATTCTGTTTTAATTGCATAAGACTAAGAAAGAATGTGTGCCTATGTGGCTCATTTATATTAGGCTATTTGAAAAGCAATACAGAAATACAACTTAGAAAAAAAATGGCATTTTCATATTCAAATAAGTCCAACTGTAATTTCAATTATTAGATTTAATTTCTATTCATAATATAATCATAACTCATATTTCTTAACAAACTAGGAGAACTTGGCAATAAGTCAACATTTAATTAAAATTTCACAGACATGACCAGATTTTTAAGAATCTGTGCCCCTAAAGAGTCACAATAATATGCCTCCCCCAGCATTTCTTTTAGGCCAAGTATTTAAAAGCAACAAAACTATTACAACCATAAATAATTACATATCCATTATGACCTGTTGGTAGGAGACTACGGTTTTATCAAATCAGAACATTTACGGAATAGGAGCATCTATCATCAAAGAACACGCTTTCTGTAGTTTAAATCCAGCAATTACACTCCTAACTGATGCTTACTAATCTTGGCTACCAGGAACTTGGAAAGAAAGGTAATTCATAAGACAACTTGGTACCCAAAACCACCTAGATTTTTGTGGTCCACAGTCAATACCTCAAATTATACTGAGAAACAAACAGGCTGCCAAAGGGAAGCGGAGAGTACAGTTCTAAACAAGCTATAATTTCACTCCTTGTGGCCTGTGCCTCTCAGCTGCAAAGCAGCTGGACTGCGTGACCCGCAGTTCCAGAAGGCCCACAGAGTGTGTTCAGACGACCATCTAAAGCTCACAAAAACCACCTGGCATAATACCGTAGAAAAATCTACACCTACCTGAAGCTGTAGTAGGTGCTCACCCCTAAAGAAAGATGATTATGGCAAACCAGTACTGACTATCTATTGCTCAGGTGACCTTGCCCACAATCCCTACTGGGCTAAACTTCTGTGCCCCGTTCCCAAATTCACTTACACATGCATTGTGGTACGGATTCCATAGTTGAAGTAAAAGGTTCAGGGGTATGTTTTTGCAGCTTGAGATCAAAGAGATTAGGTCAAGGCTGAGTGTCTCAACTTCAGGGTGGTGTGGGAGAGGAGATAGCCAAAAATGTCACACTGTGTCCTGACATGGGAGTTACCATCGTGACTTCCTGCTTTCAAAGTGACTGACATTTTCCAGGTACATACCACATGCTGGGCATCATGCCAAGGCCTGTACATGAATTATTTCATTTAAATATCTACAAAAAGGCCTGCAAGGGAGGTTTTATTATCACTGCCAGGCAGGTAAGGAAACAGATTCAGAGAGATGGTGTATCAGAGAAGAGCTAATGAGTGAGGGAGAGACTCGGAATTTAAATTCAGCCTGTGTCTGACTCAACTGCTTGGATTTGGGAACCTTATGCCAATGTTTCCCAAACTTTAAAACATCTCTGGCAAATAGGATTTTATTTGGTGCACAGATGCTTCATTAAATATTGAGAAAGTCACGTTCTTTTGAAGGTCTTTCAAGCCTTCATTTCCTATCAAGGAGAAAGGCCCAGTGTGGTGCTGAATTGTCAACACCTCTCTACCCCTGGCTCATCTCCTTGTGTAAACAGTGAGACCAAGCTCAGGCTCAACCTGGTGCAGGCAGTGGTATCTAGCTGGAATTTAACAATATTTTCATGGTATTTATTTTGACATACTTAAGTCGATGGAATGTAACATGGGTTTTTTATTATGTAGTAAAACAAAATTTCCTTTTTCAGTATAAATACTTAATAGTGAGCATATCATATTTTTTAAAAGTTATTAAGTAAAGGTGATGATCAGCTTTATGGCTAGGCAATAGTTCCTCCTTATCCATCAAATACTAATATAGGTGTGTGTGAAGATATATTTTTAAAATATATTTTTATTGATTTCAGAGAAGAAGGGAAAGGAAAAGAGAGAAAGATCAATGATGAGAATCATCAATCGGCTGCCTCCTGCACACCCTCTACTGGGGATGGAGCCTGAAACCCAGGCATGTGCCCTCCTATTTCATAGGTCAAACCTCAACCACTGAGCCACACCAGCTGGGCTGCTTTTATATTTTTTATAAAATGTTTTTAAAATTATGTTTGCTAGCTGAGCAAATGTAAAAAAAAAAAAAAAAAAGCTATATATTTACTCCTGATAGGCAACATGGGCAAACTGGATAAAAATGGTGATCAGTATATATTTTCAAGTGACTTTCATTGACTAAATTAGTCCTGAGTAATCCAGCTGGCAAAATAATCATTGTCCCTAAGTGACCTATATAAACTCTTTAGACCGACTTTCTGCCACAATGTCAGGTTCACAACCATCAGCTGCTCTGCTCAACAAAGTTCCATGGAGACCCAGGATAGCTCAGATGAGAGTTAACTAGACTACATAGTCATGACCACGTACCAGAAAGTTGAGAAGACTGGTTATGTTTCTCTCCTTTTCTTACGTTCTTTGTACAAGAACTTTTCACCTGAGGAATTGCAAAAAAAAGTTTAAATGAATACTGAACTAGCAATTCAATAATTCTAAATTTTAAGAAGGGACTGGAGAAAAGTTGAAAACATTTTCAAAAAGGTTCCCCGGAATTTAAAAGGAAAATGTTGGAAAAAAAAAAGTAAAATAAAAAAAAATAATAAAAATAAATAAAAGGAAAATGTTATTTTGGAGCAATCTAGGCACGATTATTATGAAGTGGGGATGGGGAACTGGACGCATTGAATGAGAGACCCCAGGCTTGGATTACAGATTCCATGGGAGCTGGGAGCAGTGTTCCCTGGGCTGGGAAAGGCCTTTTACCCAGAGCCTGGCCCACTGCAGGCACTAAAGCAAACAAAATAATTCCAATTTAAAAGTAAGACATTATGCTGAAAAAAAAATGCAAATCTGAACATGAATTCTAAGAATACACTCCACAGTCAAGCCCTAATAAATTGTTAAGTAATCCTGGTGGGCAAACCAATCATGGTCACTAAGTGAGCCATACAAACTCTTTAGACTAAATTTAAAAGGGGAAAGATTTATGCGATCTGAAGAGAAACCAGAGCATATAGACTAAATTTAAAAAGACTAAATTAGAAAGACTAAATCATTAACCACAAACTTCTATGTTATTGAGACATATAAATGCTGAAAGAATTCATCACCAGCAGACCCACGCTTTAAGAAATATTAAGAAAGTCCTTCAGGCAGAAGAAAAATGACACCAGATGGACATATGGACCCAAAAAAGAAATAAAGAGCACTGGAAATAGTGGCTAAGTGGGTTTTTATATAATTTTTCCATTATTTAAGTATTTTAAGTAATAATTGAATATTTAAACAAATATGTGTTATAGTTAACATATGTATAGTTAAAATTTAAAAAATAATAAATATATAATTAAATGTATCACGTTAAAATTTTTAAATAAAATAAAATGTATGATATCACTAGCGTAAAGGCTAGGAAGGGAGAAATGAAAATATATATTACATAAAATAAAAAAATGTGAAGTGATACAATATCACTTGAAGATAGACTGTGAAAAGTTAAAAATGTATACTATAACCGTAAAGCAACCACAATAGTAACAAAACAACGAGTTATAATTAAGAAGTCAATAATGGGGACAAAATGGAATCATAGGAATACTCAAATTTTAAAATGTCAGAGAGAGAAGGGGACAAAGAACAAGTGAAACAAATAGAAAATAAATACCAAGCATGTCAATAATCTTCTTAAATCTAAATAATCTCAACATCCCCCAAATAGGTAGAGACTGTCAGTTGGGTTTAAAAAACAACAACAATGATCCTAGCCAGTTTGACTCAGTGGATAGCATGTCAGCCCCAGACTGTAGGGTCCCAGGTTTGATTCCGGTCGAGGGCACATACCTTGGTTGCAGGCTGGATCTCCAGTCATGGTGGGGATGGGTGCAGGAGGCAACCAATTGATGTGTCTCTCTCACATTGATGTTCTCTTTCTCTGTCTCTCCCTCTCCCTTCCACTCTCTCTGAAAATCAATGGAAAAATGTCCTGGGGTGAGGATTAACAACAACAACAAATAGCAAAAAACAACCAATTCTATGGTGCCTGTAACAAAATACCTTAAATATTACCAGCAGAAAACATAATTTTTCAATTGCACATGGAACATTTACTAAAACAGACCATATTCTTGGCCACAAAATAAGTGTTGATAAATTTAAAAGAATCCAAGTCGCACAGAGTATGTTCTCTGACTACAACAGAATTACTGTAAATCAGAAATCAATAACAGAGAGATTTCTGGAAAAATACCAAATATTTAGAAACAAAATGACACTTCTAAATAACTCATAGGTCAAAGAAGAAATTGGAAAATATTTTTAACTGAATGAAAATTAAAACATAATTTAGCGGGAAATTTATAGCACTAAATATCTATATATTAGAAAAAAAGATAAGGTAACTAATCAATGATCCAGCTTCCACCTTAAGGAATTAGAAAAAGAAAAGCAAATCAAAGCCAACTAGAGTAAGTAGAAGAAAGGAAATAATTAAGATTATAGAGAAATAAAAGAAATAGAGAAACAGTAGAGACAATCAATGGGGTCAAATACAAAAATCAATTGTATTTCTATCTATTAGCAATGAGCAATTTGATATTGAATTTTTTAATGATTTGTAGTAGCATCAAAAACATATAAAATACTTTGGGATAAGTCTGACAAAATATGTGCAATATCTCTACACTAAAAACTACAAAGCACAGCTGAGAGAAGTTAAGAAAACCTAAATAAATAGAGAGATACCTTGTCGTAGGTCCAAATACCTGATATTGTTAAGATGCCAGTTCTCCCCAAATTAATATATAAACTCAATGCAATACCACTCAAAATCCCAGCAGCTGGGACTGTGTCTGTCTTCTTCCACTTGGAATAATATGTTCAAGGTTTATCTACAACATGGATGAACCTTGAACATATTATTCCAAGTGGAAGAAGACAGACACAAAAGGGCAAATATTGTATGATTTCATTTATATGAAATGTTCATAAGAGGCAAACCCAGGGGAAGGAGGTGGTGGGAGCATAATAGGAAATGATTGCTAACGATGCAAGGTTTCTTTTGGGGGTGATGATAAAATCTGGCATTAAAGAGTGGTGATGGTTGTGCAACATTGCGAATATACTAAAACTTACCCTTAGACACATTAGAATGGCTAAATGGTGAATGTTATGTTAAGTGATATGAATTTTATCTTACTTAAAAAAAAACCTACCTTAAAAAATTCCAGCAGGTTTTTCTTTTTTAGTAATTGACAAGTTTACTTTAAAATTTATAGGGATGCAAAAGACATGACATAGTCAAAACAACTTTAAAACAGCAGAACGAAGTTGGAGGGCTCACTCTACCTAATTGTAATGCTTACTATAAAGGTACAGTATTCGAGACAGTGTGGTAATGAAGTAAATAAACAAACAAATCAGTGGAACAGAATAGAGTGCAGAAATAGACCAATACATAAACGTACAACTGGTTTTCAACAAACGTGCAAAGGCAATTCAGTGGAGAAAGGATCATCTCTCAACAAATAGTGCTGGACTAATCAGATGCCCTAATAATCCTATATAATAAAAGCATAGTATGCAAATTGTCCCCTTGACCAGGAGTTCAACCAGGGGGCAGGGCCTGCTGGGGGAAGGGAGGGAGGCCTCGGCCGGCAGCTGGCAGCCTCAAGGGACCCTACCAGTGCACAAATTTTGTGCACTGGGCCTCTAGGAGTAATACTAATAAGCTTGCACCATATATAAAAATTAACTCAAAATTGATCATTGACCTAAAGGTAAAACCTAAAACTACAAACCTTCTAGAAGATAACATAGGACAAAATCCTTGTGACCTTCTGGTGGGCAAAGATTTCTAATCTAACAACACCCAAATTCACAGTTCACAGAAGAAAAATATTATTAAATTGCTCTTAAAAATTAAAACTTCTGCTCTTTGGAGTATATTGTGAAGAGAATTAAAAAC
>NW_006300032.1:2087432-2088161 GCF_000327345.1 Myotis davidii | reverse complement strand
AGAGAAGCTTTGCTGCTGCAAATGAGTGAAATTTAGAAGCAAAGTGAGTCTTGGCAGTCCTGCCCTCCAGGGCTGGTGTCCTGAGATGCAGCTAGCCTGGGGCCTTCCCCACAGTTGGTTACATGAGCCAAAAAGTTACCCTTTCTGTCTGAGCTGGTTCAATTAAAGTTTTCTATTGCTTGTAACCAAAAACATGTCTTTAATCTCAGTCATTTAGAGGAATGGGAGTATCGGAGAGAGGTAGCGAAAGAGGGGATGTAAAAATGATTTTCTGTAAGAGTAATGTTGAGAAACAGAACCTTTGGTGTGATCACAGGAACTGGTGGTATATGGTCATGTAGTTGGCTATATATTCATTTTTTAAAATATATTTTATTGATTTTTTACCGAGAGGAAGGGAGAGAGATAGTTAGAAACATCGATGAGAGAGAAACATCAATCAGCTGCCTCCTGCACACCTCCTACTGGGGATGTGCGCGCAACCAAGGTATATGCCCTTGACTGGAATCGAACTGGGACCCTTTCAGTCTGCAGGCCAACGCTATATCCACTGAGCCAAACCAGTTACGGCCTTGAGTTGAGTTCTAAGTGAAGCATCAGAGATTAGCATTTGGAAAACATCACCTTGCTTCTAAGCAAACATTAGGTTGTAGGGATAAGGTTGTATGCGTGTGACAAGTGTCAGTTAGAGGGTATTGGAGTAGGTGAGCTGAAATGTCAGCCTCAGCT
>NW_006300032.1:2084688-2086811 GCF_000327345.1 Myotis davidii | reverse complement strand
ATAAGAACCGAGGTGCTCTGAGATCCAGGCTACTGATGACAGCTGAGCCATCAGTCTTTTCTGGAAGTCGGAATCTTGAATCACATGACGCCAGGACAGAAACGCACTGACACGCCCTGGAATCTTTCTGTTCCTGCCTCCTAGATACCCCACCCTGCCTGTGCGGGGCCGGAGAGCTCTGAAGTTTTGAAGACTTTGAGAGTTCACATTCCAGCTGTGCTACTGACTAACATGTGACTGAGCAAGTTCCTTAACCACAACGGTCTTCATCTGTAAACATGGGGATAAAACTGCACCCAGCTCCTAGAGTTTTTAAGAGGATTAAGTTACATAATACCCTTAAAATTACTGGCCTAGGGTATGTATTCAATTAACATGGACTATTATTTATTTCCTATTCATAAACAGAAATACATTGAAATGTTAAGTATTTGTCATAAGAAATGTATGAAAGGATCTTCTCTTGTTTTACAAAGTTACTCTGAGAGCATTTTATTCTAAAAGTAGAAAGAAATATTTTTAAAAGCTCTGAGTTGCAATTATATGATGACTACCATTATAGTAGGATCTGCTACTCAGATATTTTAATGATCAGTAATGTTTAGCTGTCTTTTAGAATTTAAAGTTTAAGAATTTAAGAGTTTAAGGATTTTAGCCACGTAAATTTACAAAATGTTTGCCTCCAAAGAAAGACATTACATTTTTTAATAGGAATTGACTAAGTTCAATAGACTCAAGTGAATTTCAAAAGTGTATCTTACTGTTTGGCTCTGTTTTTACATAGTCATTATTCATGATGTTTCTTGTCTTGGTCTTGAACAAATAAACACCAGAATATTTAAAAACACTGAACTGTCTGTCCTGGCAAGATATCCGTCCCCAATGGCTAAAACCGAAAGGTCACAAGATGTTTCCCTTCATTTTGTCATTTGATCTTAGATATGCTGCTTTCAAAACACAAGCTACAATAAGTAGCTATTTAGAGACAAGACAGCCCAAATCTATCATTTTAAAGAGAAAATAAGCAGTGAGGAGATGACATTCTGAAAGTAGGACTTCTGAACTGAAAACTTTTTGCTGGTTAAAAACAATTCCACATGACAAGGAATCAGAAAAACTCCTAGTCAGTGGTGGCAGACCGTGTAAACTGGCTCCCTCACCACACATCCCACCACCTTCCCAACCTGCCTCCTCTCCTAAAAGGCAGGTTGGGAAGGGAGATGTTTGCTTTCCGAGGCTCCTTGGATGGAAGTGGGGTGGCCAGGTGGTCCAGTTCTGGCCAACACAGTGTCAACAGAAGTCTCTTTTAGAGGCTTCCAGGAAAGCTTTTTGCTTTTTGCTTTTTTTTCTTAAATAATTTTATTGATTTCAGGAAGGATGGGAAAGGGAGAGAGAGCTAGAAACATCAACGATGAGAGAGAATCATTTATCAGCTGCCTCCTGCTCACCCCCTACAGGGGATTGAACCTGCAACCTGGGCATGTGCCCTGACCAGGAATCGAACCATGACCTCCTGGTTCATAGGTCGATGCTCAACCACTGAGCCACATGGGCCAAGCTCCAGAAAAGCTTTTATAAAGACCCAGCTGGCAACTTCCTTTACACTTTGCCCTTCCTTCTCCCTCCTTCTTCCCACTTGTGACCCTGATATGATGCCTGAAGTGAAGCTATTTTTCAACCACGAAAAGAGCCACAGGAAAATGTTGCTGAGCCACCACCCCAGCTCTGGAAGCTTCCCTCAGATACCTTGTTGCTTAAAGCAAATAAATGCCTTACTTGTTTAAGCCTTTCTGGGTTTTCAGTTGCTTGGAGGCAAATACATTTACAACTTACAAAAGTAACACACCAGCGAAAATAGATTGCTCCCTGAAATTAGTAATTTATTTTTCCAGAGACTGTAAAAAGCACCTAAGAATAGGTGTTTTATCAAATTGCACTAGGAATGCCTGAGAAACTTGATTTACATAATGTGTAATGTGAATTTTGCTTTCCTGTGCTTATTACCAGAATCAAACTAATGAAAAGTAAACATTTTTACTAAAGTTTTATTTTCATAGAAAATGAATATATAACTTAAAGAATACCAATGTGATTCTGACTTGTGGATATATAACAGTCGGTCT
>NW_006300032.1:2074698-2084652 GCF_000327345.1 Myotis davidii | reverse complement strand
AAAGAAGTTAAAAACATTCTTCATTACTAAGTGGAGATGTCACAAGAAACAATTACATAATGTCCTTCATTCTGGGGGTGGGGTGGGGTGGGGCAGATGAAGTAAATATGGGCAATTCACAGAACCCAATAGAGTTATTCCACCTCAACCACTCCCTGCCCCAATCCCCTACCCAGGAGATGATGTGAATTTTGGAGCTATGTCTTTGTTCTTTCTTCGTATTATTTTTTTAAAATATATTTTCATTGATTTCAGAGAGGAAGGGAGAGGGAGAGCTAGAAACATCAATGATGAGACTCATTGATCGGCTGCCTCCTGCACACCCCGGATTGAGCCCACTCACATCCCACTGGGGATTGAGCCCACAATCCGGGGATGTGCCCTTGACCAGAATCGAACTCAGGACCCTTCAGTCTGCAGGCCGATGCTCTATCCACTGAGTCAAACTGGCTAGGGCTGTCTTGTCTAATTTTTATAATCAAAATAACATAATTTGGATATTAAACTGAAGAAAAATTCCTACTATCCTGGTATGTCTCCAAAAGGAGGGAGACTTACATCTAAGCTCTAGACAAGGTTTTGCTGCCATGAAAGGGCTAGGCGTCCACATGTGGTGGGTGCACTGGAAGATCTCTTTGGCTCTCTAGCTCAGAGTTCTCAGTCCCCTGGCGTTAAGTCAGTGGTCAGTCATCACATGTAGAACTTAGGGCACACTTTGGGGTTGCTCAGGGGCTCCCTTGGGAGGGGGAATGCAAGCAGGAAAGAACTTGTAAGTTCACCATCTCCCCCACACCATCGCATTTGAGCCAGAGCCACTGTGTGCTTCACGGGCTTCTATTAGAGGGGCTTTGGAGTAAGTTCTCATTTGTAGCAAGTTCATATTGCTTTTGAAAAAAGCAATAAGTGGGTTAAGATATATCCTAACGCCAGTTATAAATGTAAATATATTACTCAGGAGAGGCAGCATGAATTCATCCGCCTTCCCACACACGTTCGAATTTAGCTGAGTTAGTAAATGAGAGCAGTGGAACAGTCTAGAACTATCCATTTGACCCTCAGGTTGTTAATTCTTCAATTGCATTAAATTAAAATTAGTGCAGCCCTAGCCGGTTTGGCTCAGTGGATAGAGTGCTTGTCCTCAGACTGAAGGGTCTGGGTTGGATTCTGGTCAAGGGCATGTACATCGGTTGCAGGCTCGATCCCTGGCTCTGGTTGGGGCCCGTCCCTGAGGCAACCAATCAATGTGCCTCTCTCACATCGATGTTTCTCTCTCTGTGTCTCTATCCCTCCCTTCCACTTTCTCTAAAAATCAATGGAAAAATATCCTTGGGTGAGGATTAACAACAAAAAATTAGTGAAGCCCTAGCCGGTTTGACTCAGTGAATAGAGCGTTGGCCTGCGGCAAACTAAAGGGTTAGTTTGACTCAGTGAATAGAGTGTTGGCCTGCGGCATGTGCCCTTCCAGCCAAGGGCACAAGCCCGGGTTGTGGGCACGATCCCATTCCCCCCCCCCCCCCGCCCCCCGCCCCAATAGGGGACATGCAGGAGACAGCCAATGATGCTCTCTCATCATTGATGTTTCTATCTCTCTATCTCCCTTCCTCTCTGAAATCACTTTAAAAAGTTAGTGCAATCCATGAACTTATACTCACATCCCAATCAGTGTTCAATCTATCAGTCACTTAATAGTTTCATAAATGTCAGCAAGTTAATTTCTCTAGTCTGTTATAGTGGAGCTACCACCACACCAGGTATTTGTTCCCACGAACATGTGTGAAGCACCTGGAAGCACAGACACCTCTGATCCCAGGTATCCCAGCACTGAGGCCTGTCAGCTTACCCTGGAGCAGTCTGATACTCCTCCACATTGTGAGTTTAGCTCTGTGGAAGCATCTGAATCTCTCTCTCTCATCTCTTACTGCTATTCTTATACCAACTAATTTAGGGACAATATTTTTTATTCTAAAATCTGAGCTCTTTTTACATTGCTGTACACAGTGCCTCAGCTGGTGTAGGATCTCTAGAGAAATGACGAAATGACAGCTCTTTCGAGGGAAGTGCCTGCTTGTTATTCCTATGGCCAGAGTTTCTGCCTGATCTTTATCTCCTACCCTGTGAGTTAGGCTGGACAAGACAGAGAAACCACAAGTATGTCTCCCCGTGGGGCGCTGAGCAGATCCAGGCCCTCTCTTCTCGTAAGCTCGGGGATCTGAGGGTGAAGTCATGGACCAAGAAGGTTTTGCAGGGGAGAGGGAAGATGACTCAGCATAGGAGAAAGAGTCTGTTGATGCCTTTGTTTTTCCAGAATGATGGCCCCATTGTGCTCCTCACATCTTTGATGTGTCCTTTTATGCAGGCCAGAGCATGGTGTTAGGTTGGGGGTGGAGGACCCGTGACCAACACTGGCTTTCAAGGCCTACTTTAGCCTCAACTCCCTGAGAACCAGAGTCCATGCTCATCCTTCCCACCTACGAAGCCTTATAACACTTACCTGTAGTTCTTAGACATGCTTACCTGTAGTTCTCATTGGACAGCCTTTATTTTCATCTGAGTCACTTGTCACCTGAGGTAGATTATGAATTCCTTGAGACCAGGATGGACAGATAAGCAGCAGATTGTAAAGACAATGAACACGTGTTAGATGTTTATGATTGATCAAGAGGAGGACCCTCCTATCTGGGATAAGTATTTGATGAAGAGATCACTCCTGCCTAATTTAGAAGGAATTTGGATGCCTTCTTATAAATAAGAGATGTGCTACATGTGAATATCAGATCACCTTTCATCCAGATAGGTTTGTCCTTCAACCTCACTAGGAGATAACAAGTTTTCTTTCTCTCACATTTATAATTCCTCATCCAAAGCATCATTAGAATACAACCATCCCATAATATAGGTATAGTCATTTATTTTTACATTTATGCATGTTTTTGTTTTCTTCTGTGGCCATGAAAACAATTACAGGAACTTGTGAAATTTGTAATCTTTATCTATCAAAAAACAAAACAAAACACACACAAGTGAATTATAATGATCTAAAACAGAATAGCAGCTAGGGCTTTACTCTGAAAAAATCAGATTTTCTATGTAACTGATGTGTCAGAACCATCCCCAATGAGCAGAGGACCAGAATTTCTATCCATCACTCATTATGACCAGGGGTCCTCAAACTACGGCCTGCGGGCCACATACAAATACAAATATTGTATTTGTTCCCGTTTTGGTTTTTTACTTCAAAATAAGATATGTGCAGTGTGCATAGGAATTTGTTCATAGTTTTTTTTTAAACTATAGTCCGGCCCCCCAACGGTCTGAGGGACAGTGAACTGGCCCCCCGTTTAAAAAGTTTGAGGACCCCTGATTATGACACTGTTGAAAGTCCTGACTGAGACAGCATCCTTGCTAAAGGGATCAGTTACAAATGATTGAAAACCTGGGCGTTCTGTTTATACGTCACACACTTTTGTATTATTTGGATGTCTTTCAACAACAAAAATATGTCAACTTAGCTTGATTGGAGTTCCTTTGCCTGTTAATTATAAGACATTGGTCAAGCGCTTTTTGTACCTAAGCGTTGTTAATTTTTGAAGTTGAGTGATGGGTATGTGTGGGTTTGTTATACTAGTCTCTCCAACCTCTGGAGTATGGATTGTTTGACACTATCCATAATAAAAAGTTTCTTAAGCAAGATACCATTTTGGTAATTTAAATGATGTGTAGCTAGAAAAATAAGTTTCCTGCAATCTGCAATAAGTTTATAATTTTGTAGTATACAAACTGTTCATCACAATTCCTGACTTCTAAAACTTGAAACGTGTATGAAATGCTTCCTTTCAAAAGCTTGTATGGAAGGAATGATCAATAATGCAGTAATGAAAAATAAACCCCAAATTAAGTTGTTAGCAAAAAATAAAATAAAATGAAGAAATGTCACAGAAAAATGTCTGGAGGTTTCACCAGATTAGGAAAATAGGTCTAGAAGCATGAGAAAAACAGGCTACCACCAGAAGAGGAAGTGGATTTAGAGGCCAGGGAGAAGGTCACGCAGCAGGCACTGCAGAGACAACCACAGGAGCAAGGAGAAATTCCAGCCAGGAGACGTCCACGTGTCCACTCAGGCCCAGGGCTGAGGCGCGTCTAGTGGACAGATTCACGTTTGAATCATTTTGGCGACCTCTTATGTGGCACTGGGGAATACCCACTGTAGGACTTTGGACCACTCTGATTTGTCTACTGCAAAACATCTGTACACAGTTAGTTTGTTTATCTCTAAATAAAACTTGGTTTCTCTACACTGCAATTATTGAACTTGCAAGTGGAATTCATGCCAGTTTACTGCACTATCAAGTGAACAGTTTCCTTGGGTTTTGGCTCATGCCAAAGTACATGATTTTGGAGTCAAAAGACAGTCACAAACATTCTGAGCCTAGTTTCTGAAATGAGAGTGTTCCTCATCTCAGCAAGTCTTTGTGTCTAGCACCTTACCAGGCATATAGTAGACACTTCATAAATATGAGTTTCCTTTCTTTTTTTTATGCCAGAAGTATATCTGGCAAGATGATTTTAACTTGAGACATTAGTGCATGTTTAAACTATAATAAATGTTTCCTGTAAGAAAGCAAAAGAAATAGCCTACATTTTCAGAATAACTGAAAAAGACCCAAGAAGGCATTTAGTTGCTTTAGTCTTGCTCTTCTCCTAAGTAGATGACCTATCATAAAAAGCAAACTTTCAATTAAGTTCTTTCCGTTTAATAATTTAATCAGTTTTCATGAAATCAACTCTTGAAATTAACTTACTTCCTTCTAAGAAGGATATACTCTTTCAGAAAGCACTTACTTTTTTTTACTACCTTTCTCATGCATTATTATCCTTTTATATCTATATCATATGTAATTTTAATTTAAATGCTTTTTAAAAGTAATGTTAAGTGGTATTTTCATTGGTTGATATTTATAAATTTGAAAGTTAATAGATTTTGCCTATATTGATACATATTTATAACTACCTATTTAGATTTTTTTCTAAGGACTCTTAGAAGATTATGTAAATAAATAATTTTAAAAACAGACCTAAAAAGAAAAAGCAACCAACAATTTGTATTAGTCCTAAAAAGAGCGAACACAAACTTATTGCTTTTCTATGTTTCATATTATAAACACCTTTTTGGTGTAACAGACACTAATGAAGTTGAAGGACATTGATTATATATAAATCATTATATTAAAAAAGAAGATGTCTGTTAAGGTACAAGTTACTACCTGTGGATCAGTAATAAATGTTAGTGAATAAAAAAATGTACTTCAGTGGAAAAGTATTTACTGAGCACATATCATATGCCCAGCAATATGTTAGGGCCTATAAGACTGCCGGTGAGTGAGACCCTTGTCTCTTACACGTTGCTTTGTATATTTAATTATACAACAAACAACAGAATCATTTACATTTTTATTTTTAACTGCATTAGAACACAAAATTAAAGATAATTTTATTTTAAAACATTTAAAAATATTTTATCATAGCCCTGGCTGGTTTGGCTCATTTAGTTGGATCGTCTAGTGTACTGGAGGGTCACAGGTTCGATTTCTGGTCAGCACACACCCAGGTTGTGGGTTTGGTCCCCTGTTGGGGCACTTAGGGAAGGCAAATGATTGATGTTTCTCTCACATCAGTGTTTCTCTCTCTCTCTTTCTCTCTCTCCTCCTCTCTCTCTTCCTCCCTCCCTAAAATCAACCAAAAAATAATAAAATATATATAATCATAAAAATAAATCAACAAAGAAGCCAGGAGTTTGAGTAAAAATGGAAACTCAGCTGCAACAGCTATTGAATTTATGGCATTAAACTATCTGGAAACTATTCTCTTTCTTTACAATTCAAGCTAGCTATATAGAAAGCCCTCTCCCTCCCACAGGGCATATTAGCAATAGAAATTGAGATCCGTAGGTGGGAGGAACAGAGACAGAGTTCATACAAAGTAAAGCCATATGCACTCGATGGGATTAGTCACAATCTCTCCATCCCCAGCCATGTAAACCTACAGCATGCTAGAGTAGGTGGCTGTCTTCCAGCTTTGTACTGAGGTTGCACCATGTGACTTATTCTAGTCAATGAAACATCAGTGAACATGACATGCACAAAGGATTTCGATGTCCTTGCATCCTTTGGCCCCGTCTGCAGCACTCTTGTGATTGCCACGAAGAGAGAGTGCACCACCTAGCTCCTCCCCCTTCAGCCTGGGCCCCAGAGTAAGATACACAGGTAGCCCTACACTAGAAAGAAAGCCACGACCCAAGCTGCGCTCACCTGCAGCCGGAAGCAGAGCTACCCTGCTAACCTGCAGCCCTGTGAGCAAGAACATAGATGCCTCATGTTATAAGCCACAGTGTTTTTGAGGTCTCTTTGCTAGATTGGAGCAATAGGTGATTAACCATTCCTGGTTAAAACAAGCAGTACATGTACAGATTATCATACTCCAACTAAAAGACAGTATGAACACGTTATATGCAATTATAGACAAAGAGACTAAAAAATTGTACAATTAGTTAAAAAAATTTTTTTTTAATCTTCACCTGAGGATATTTTTCTATTGATTTTTAGAGACAGTGGAGGAAAGAGGGAATGACATAGAGAAATATCGATGTGAGAGAAACACATCAATTGGTTGCCTCCTGCACGCCAGGGCCGGGATGGTGCCTGCAACTGAGGTATGTGCCCTTGACTGGAATCAAACCCAGGACCCTTTGGTCCGAAGGTCAACGCTCTATCCACTGAGACAAACTGGCTAGAGCTAAAATTTCTAATAGAAGTAAGAGGCCACACTAGTGAGCAGAATTATGGGACAGGTGGGAGTCGGTGGAAGGAAGGTGCAGAGGCAGGGCCAAAATGAATGCTACAGCTTTAGACATCCCAGGCTTCCCAATCACTGAGAACTGGCATGTCCCAATGGCAAGCTGAAACAGTCACCACAGTTGAATTCATTTCCTGTTAAAAGCACAACGCTTCTCTCTTCAATTAATAATTGAAACATATTTTCCCAGATCAGAGACTTTAGCTGAAGTAGTCTCATAAAATGAGACTTAAATTTGGTATCAGTATAATTCGAAAGGCAAGCACAATAATGCTCTTCTTTGTCTTAGTAACTAAGGACAGTACAAAGGCAGACTTATGTAAATTAAATATTTGTACCAAGAGACGGCTGAATGTTGTCACAGCAAGCTCTGTGCATAAAGGTTTTGCAATAGTTCAAACAGAGAAAGGCGATGAAGCATAGCACACACATGTGTAGGACACAAAGGTATGCCAGAGCTCAACACAACCCACACATATTGGCCAATGCCATATTCCCATTGGGAGAAGGAACTCAGTTCCAGTAAAACAAAACAAAACATAAAAACATTATTCGTTTGAACTTGCCTGGATTAGTGATTATATTGGCATCTAATTGTACACTTTTTGTTTTACAGTTATAACAAATGTGAGAGGTAACGAATTTTACCTCAGTTAGTGTCCTGTTGTGACCAAAAGCCCAAACTCAAACTAACTTAGATAGGAAAGAAAATGTATATATTTATGTAGCAGAAAAGCCTTGGGGGTGTTTAGTATCATGAGTGGCTTGATCCAGGAGCTCCAAAAATGTAATCAAAATTCAGGGTCTTCGTTTCTTAGCTTGGCCTTCTGCTGTGTCAGCTTCATTCTTAAGGTTCATGTGGTAGCCTCTGGTATCTCCAGGCTCACATACTCCTTGCTGCTAAAGGTTCCTGTGGAAGGAGGGAGCGCGGACCCCAAATTCACTCCAATTGAACCAGTCACTGGAGCCGAGGCTAACGTGTGCTCCTGCAGCACAAGCTGAAGCATATGAACGATGGATAGTCGTCAATGAGAGGTCGAGGGAGAGAAAGCTTCCTCACATGAAATCAGGATCCTATTAGCAAAATAAGGGGTGACTCTGGGTGGACACAGAGCATCCAGCATCTCCGATGGCAGGAACCTGCAAACGATGGCTCATAGGCCAAATATGTTCCACTGCCTGTATCTAGACAGCCCACAAGCAAAGAATGGTTTTTACATTTTTAAATAGTTGGGAGGGGAGTCAAATGAAGAATAATTTATATCCACATAATTTTAGGGAATTTGAACAACTTTTCATGTGTTTATTGGTCATTTTAATTTTCTCCTCAGTGAATTACATATTCTTTTCTTTGGCCCACACTTTAAATTATATTCTGAGTACCAGTCTTTTGTCAATTATATGTGTAGCATCTAACTTCTCCAGTCTGGAGTGTCTTTTAACTTTTCCAAAATGATCTTTGATGCACAGAAGTTGGCACTCCATTTCTTAAAAGCAAATTATTCTATATTAATAACTTCTTAAAAGTACTTAGAATTTCCATCTGGCTGACATGGCTCAGTGGTTTGAGTGTCAACCCATGAACCAGCAGGTCACGGTTTGATTGCCTGGGTTTTGGGCTGGATCCTCAGCAGAAGGTGCACACGAGGCAACCAATCAATGACTCTCTCTCATCATTGATGTTTCTACCTCTGTCTCTTCCTTCCTCTCTCTGAAATAAATAAAAACACATTAAAAAAATTTTTTAATATATATTTTATTGATTTTTTACAGAGAGGAAGGGAGAGGGATAGAGAGTCAGAAACATCGATCGGTTGCCTCCTGCACACGCTCCACTGGGGATGTGCCCGCAACCAAGGTACATGCCCTTGACTGGAATCAAACCTGGGACCCTTGAATCTGCAGGCCGACGCTCTATCCACTGAGCCAAACCAGTCAGGGCTAAAAATTTTTTAAGTACTTAGAATTTTTCTTATATATGTAGATTTAAAGTTACATTTTTGAAAAAAGTTTCCCACTGCCATCTATTTTTCATAAGATCTATTACTGTCGTATAAATCCCAAGTGCTTCATGGTACAGTTTTGGGGAGATGCTCCTCTAAGAAGTAGAGAGGGACAGGAGGCTCTTGAGCAAGAGAGAAGCATGATGGGAACAGAGCACAGGAGCAGAGAACAAGACCAGCTGTCCCCTTACTGTTGGGGGGAACGCCTGCCTCTGCCCTCTTAAGCTGACAGTTATTCAAAAAGCCTCGAGTGACTTATACAATGGCTAAATTTATCATTCCATCAAAAGGCCTTGTTTCATCAAGACACTTAACCAAGCTGACATCATCCTGCAAGCTTCTCTGCCCAGGAGCTAGCAGAGGCCTAGGAAACTTCTTTCCTGAATACAGCATTGGGAATTCTGTATGCCTACCTTCATAGATGCAACATTCTGGCTGTTCTAAAAGTTTGAACATTCCGGAACGGAAGCGAGGGGATTCAGTCCGGTGTGTTCACTGTAGTGTATCTAAATGACTAAGGATTATCAATTAATCACTAAATGCCTAAACTCTAGCGTGGCAGAGGAGGCTTTGAGCCCAAACTTCCTTTCCTCAGATTGTCAAGGAAACATTTCAGAGTCCTTGTCAAGTTTCATCCTTTACAGATAGAAACAGTAAGAGGTTCCTTCGTGTAACTCAATTCTGATCCTCTTCCTTTTGTCAATTACAGTCTCAGGTGGCCCACGTTGATCATTTAAGTGATTTTTACTTGTCTCATTGTTTTCCACCTACTGTTCTTTTGACTTCTATTCATCTTAACACAATTCTAAATTCTAGGTTAATGGAGTTAATAGTAATATTTATCATTGTCAGCTCACTGATAAATATAACATTCATAGCCCAAGCTCAAACTAACTTAGATAGTTACTAGAGGCCCGGTGCACAAAATTTGTGCGCTCAATGGGGGTGGGGTCCCTCAGCCCGGCCTGCACCCTCTTACAGAAAACCAGCTAGGCTACATTTCTAAAATTAACTCTAAAAAAGGAAGCTATGTGTATACAAGGGGATACAGCCATTGTTGGTCAGTATTTTTAATATTCTCCTTTTCTATTTTTTTCTGTCT
>NW_006300032.1:2068781-2074665 GCF_000327345.1 Myotis davidii | reverse complement strand
TCCTTGTGTTTCCCTAGGGCTCAGTTCTTAACAGTGTTTTCTCTGCATTCTCTTGGTGACCTCATCATGCCTCATGGATTTAAATATCAACTATATGTTGAACAAACGTATACGTCCAGGCTAGAGTAGAGCTCCAGACTTAAACATACAACTGTTTACTCAATATCGCCACTCGGACATCTAAACGTCGTCTCAAGCATAACATCCCAAAGTGAACTTCCGGCAACCCCCCTTCCAACACACAAGTCCTCCCATCTTAGTCTATGGAAAAGCCTTCCTTGCAGTTGCTCGGGCTCAAAACTTGGGAGTCATTCTTGACTCATCTTCTCACATCCCACATCTCAGGGAACCTTGCTGGTTTTACCTTCAAAATGGATCTAGGTTTTCACTACTTCTCATCACCTTCACAGCTGCCACCTGGTCTGGCACCTCCGTGTCTCGCCTAGATCACCCAATGGTCTCCAAACTGGTCTCCTCTCCTCTGCTTTACCGCCTATGGTCTACTCCCAACAGCAGCCTGAGGCAGTGCTCTATCACACTGCAGGCCCCCTCATGTCACATTTCCACTCAAAACTCTTCAGGTGCTTCCATTTCTCAAAGGGAAAAAGCTCAAACCATTAAAGTAGCCTACAAAGCCCTAAAAAATTCGTCCATCCCTTCCTCCACTCCCACAGTCTTACTCACCGCTTCCTGCTCTTTCTCACACTGATCCCTCTCAGGCCAGCCTGGCCTCCTTACCAGGCTCTGCCCTCCAGGCATGCTCCCACCTTAAGCCATTGTGCGGGTCCTTCCTCTGCTCTGACCCCAGACTGTCTCACAATTCATCTCCTCCCTCCCTTAAACTCTTAGTTTAAAGCTTACCTGCTCAAGTAGACCTCCTACTGGCCTATCTAAAATTGCAACTGCCCACCCATAATCCAATTCTTCTTTCCCAACACTATTTTTTTCCCTATAATACTTATCCCTGTCTATTCTGTAGAAATGTTTTGATTATTGTAGTTATTTTTTAATATATCTTTATTGATTTCAAAGAGGAATGAAGAGGGAGAGAGAGATGAAAACATCAATGATGAGAATCGCTGATGGGCCATCTCCTGTATGCCTCCCATGGGGGATTGAGCCCGAAACCCAGGCACTTGCCCTGACCAGGAATGGAACTGTGGCCTCCTGGTTCATAGGTGGATGCTCAACCACTGAGCCATGCTCAACCACTGGGCATTGTAGTCATTTTTTAAAAATAATCTGCCATGCTCACATTAGAATACAATCTATCTCCATGAAAACGGATTTTTTTCTGCATTTTTCAGTTCCAAAACATGTGGCATATAGCAGATGCTTAATAAATACATGTTAAATGAATAAGCTTGTATTATGTAATAAAGAATAATTTTGAAATAAAAGTCACTATATGAATGAATGCTACAGTGTCTATTTATTTATAAATTGAAGGTTTGTTTGGAACATTTACCCATGGTATGTTTTGCTTTAAAAAACCTTCTATTTTTGTTTCCTTAGGAAAAAATATTTCTGAGCTTTACTTAGTTTCTCCCCCCTATTTATCAGGATTGGAGTAGCAAAGGCTTTTTAAAATTTTCATTCTGGAAAAAAGTGTACACCATTTCATTTCAGTGACTGCATTCTCTCCTGTAGGCAGCAATGCAGAGGGAAGATCAACCGCGCTAGGGCTAACCGATCGGGGCGCCTATGTCCACCACGATATTAGCCCTTACGTGCTTTCAAACAAGTACCTTCACCCCCTGAGCCTCATTTCCCACACCCATAAAATGGGAATGTATCTCACAGGGTTGTGAAGATTAAGTGGAATCACAGTTAATATTTGCCAGGTGCTGACATCACGAGGTGGGTAATATCTCTGTTTTCACAGCTTAGGAAACAGGGGCCAAAGGTTAGAGAACTAATTAGGTAGCAGGGTCAGGACTCTGCCCCCCAAACATTAAGTCCAGAATTCTTTTCCCTCCACCCTCACTACCTCTTCTCTCTGTGGGAGAAGATAAAGGGTGGACAGAGTGTCTAAAGACAACTAAATGGGGATTGGGATTTGATGCCTCCTTTGGCACGAGAGAGACCATCTCCTTGAGCAGGGGCCTTTGGGAAGTCCGCTATTGCCACCACTGGGTGGTACACGGACCACCTCAGGTTCTTGCGAATCTGAGCAAGTTAAATAGGACTAATAATATCCCTCCCACTTCTCCTTTCCTATTCATGTAGATAATTATGGAAAGCCAAACTGTCCGCTCTTTGATTTTTCTTTTTAGGTATCGGCTCAGTTATTTCCACTCCAGAAACCTCTTTTTCATACCCCACTGCCATCTCTTTAACCCATTGCCATCTTTCATTAATTCTTATCGAGTTACATCTGGATAAATCTTTCTCCCTCTTTCTGAAATCTTTTGTTCCACTTACAAACTCCAAAATAGTTCCATTCTGCTCAGGAAGCACAAAAGTAGTATTCATAATACAGCTAAATTAAGGGAAAGACCCACCATCCACTTTGAACTCTTCTAGGTTCAGTGTACTACCTTGGACAGTGAGCAGCTGTCCCTTCAGAATCTTCTCAGACCGTTCACTTCCCTCTTTATTCTAAACGAGGGTGACTGTGGGATACAGTGGTTAATGCAGCTGTGGGCTGGCTCAGAGCCCAGTTCTCCCACTTAGAAGCTGTATAACTATGGACAGCCATTTGACTTTTGCCCCAGTTTTCTCATCTGTCAGGTGGGATCATAACAGAATCTACCTCCCAGGGTTATAATGAGGATTGTAAGGGTTAATTCACTTAAAGTGCTGAGAATGGTTTCTGGCACAGACAGAGCAAGAGCAAAATAAACACGGGTATTGATATGTCTTCAAACCTGAATAATCAATATTCAAAATTTTTTACTCTTTAAAATACTATTAAAATGACCTTTAAAAAAATAACAATTTTTGACTACAAATACAGTGGTTCAGTCACATGATCATTTAAATACACTCTCACCAGGAAACCTGAAGATCCGATTACCATTCATAATATTGTTTCTATGAAAAGCTTATGTTGATTTCAGAAATATTTACAGCCCAGCTGGTGGCTCAGTGGCTGTGTGTAGACCTATGAACCAGGAGGTCACAGTTGGTTCCTGGTCAGGGCACATGACTGGGTTTCAGGTGGGGGTTGTGCAGGAGGGGGCGTGCAGGAGGCAGCCGGTAAGTGATTCTCTCTCATCACTGATGTTTCTATTTCACTTTCCCTCTCCCTTCCTCTCTGAAGTCAATAAAAATATATATGAAAAATATTTACAGCCCTGACCGGTTTGGCTCAGTGGATAGAGCGTCAGCCTGCGGACTGAAAGGTCCCAGGTTCGATTCCGGCCAAGGGCATGTACCTGTACCTTGGTTGTGGGCACATCCCCAGTGGGAGGTGTGCAGGAGGCAGCTGATTGATGTTTCTAACTCTCTATCCTCTCTCGTCTTCTCTGTGAAAAATCAATAAAATATATTTTAAAAAAATATTTACAAACGAAATTTTGAAGTGCATTTTATTTGAAAGATAGGGAATGCTTATATTAAAATGCAAATATATGTCACATAAAACTGTGACATATGATTTACCAGAAAATTCTTTTTGAAATAGGACTTACATCATAAGCAATCTGTCTATTTCCATCGGCATAGCTGGTATGGATCAGGTCCCTCTGCGAAGTGTAAATCAGAGGTGAAGAGTCCGGGATCTCCTTCCTTATTCACAGAGCGGGGCTTTCGCAAGCAGATTCACAAGTGCCATAAAACAGTGCTTGCGTGGTAGAGCTGCGTTAGGCTGCAACAGTGGCACTTGCCAGGGTGGTCAGTTTCCTGCAGATGAATGACTTCGCTAAGGACCTCTGCGCTGCAGGGGGAAAGTACCAAGAGTGTTAAAGTCAGACTCAGGAGGAAGAAGCTGACCCCACCAGCTGTTTCCCTTTTCTCTCTCCGGGCTTGGTAAAGTTCTATTTATTTTGGAATTAGCAACACCAAAATATTTGTCAGTAAGATCGCCAGATTTAGGTTAAAAAACAAACAGATACTAGTTAAATTTGCTTTTTCAGATACACAAGAAATACTTTTTTGGTATGTCTGTCCCAAATATTATATGAGACATATAAATAAAGTATCTTTTGTGTGTCTGAAATTCCAATTTAACTGACCATCTTGTATTTACTCTAGTCATCCTAAATGTTGGGAGATGGTTTACTTTTAGACGTTTTACTTCTCTCTTTTGCTCTCTCTCTCACACGTTTTCATACCCTGAAAAAGTACGTGTGTTTTGTAAACAAAGTACACCAATTTGTATTTACCTTTAAGCTTGGAAATTACTAGAATAAGAGAACTACCAGTAGTTTTCATTTGTGTTTAAGTTGGGGAGGAAATCCATAATAGCATGTAATTATATTTTATTTCTTAGTTGGCTCTGCACAATTACAGAAATAAGCTACAGAATTGTTTTTAATTCATACTTGTTCTCAAAAGTTAAATGGAATCTGGTCTTGAACCAATTTAACATGAGATAATACTGCCACCTAAAGATCAGAGGCAGGCATGACTAAGAATCCACCTAATTTCTAACTCCTGAATAAAACATCTGAGTTATGGTGATATTTGATCTAATTAATAATGCCGTTCTGCCACTTGCCATCATATAGGTCTAATTGTCCCTCACTTATTCATTCATTTAATGAACATCTTCTACATTTCTACTGTGTTCCAGACACTATGCTAGACTGAAAAATTAAAGATGTTTAAAACCTAGTTCCCTTAAGTAGCTAAAAACTACTGGGAAATACAAGCAGATTATCAGATGTCATCCCAGGTACCCTAGTCCAGTGGTCGGCAAACTCCAGCTCGTGAGCCACATGCGGTTCTTTGGCCCCTTGAGTGGGGCTCTTCCACAAAATACTGACTTCTGCTCATGGGCCATGAAGTTTCAACTGCACTGTACGTGCGCGCCCGCATGTGGTATTTTGTGGAAGAGCCACACTTGAGGGGCGAAAGAGCCGCATGTGGCTTGCCAGCCGCAGTTTGCCAACCACACTGCCCTAGTCCTTTAAGAGTAAGTGAAATTAAATATAACCCCAATATCCATATGGTAGAAAGCTCATCTCGCTCGTTCTTTTTAAGATTGTACTCTAGCCTGCCATTGGAAGCTCCACATTTACCTTGGTCTGTAAGCTCCGACTTCATCCGACATAGTGCCTTTGATGGATACTTCATTGTTATACACATATTGCCCTTGTTTGCCACTCAGTCTCCTACACATGTAGAATTTGATATTTTCTCCTTGGTTTCCATGATTAATCATGATTAATTCACACAAAACTTTGAGTTTGGGGGAATTTATCTTGATGTTTGGAAGCATGGAGGCTGTGTGTGTGTGTGTGTGTGTGTGTGTGTGTGTATGTAGAGCAACATTAATGATTATAAATTGAATAATAGACTTCATTGCTCTTTTCAAAGACCTTCCCACCATTTGACTCTCCTTTCTCCCTTGCTCCCTTTCTTGCTCTTTCCCCCCAACCCCCACACTCTACCAGTGACATTCTTCCCACTTCGTTATATACACTGAGAGGCCAGATTATTATGACCACCTGATGTTTGTAGGCAAATTAGCCGTACATTGCATCATATGGGATATGGAAGCTGAGGGCCTGTTCCAACACCTTTGTTGTCTGCAGTTATCAAGGTAAAACATCTCCAATTCGCACAGGAACACAAGAATTGGATAGTCGAGCATTGGAAAACAGTCATGTGGTCCGATGAATCACGTTTCCAGTTGCATCATGCAGATGGCAGAGTGAGAATTTGGCGGAAACAGCATGAAAGCATGCACCCCACATGTATAAGTACAATCCTTCAA
>NW_006300032.1:2067572-2068755 GCF_000327345.1 Myotis davidii | reverse complement strand
AGGCAGCGGTTCCACAACCATCAAATCTCACAGAACTGGACAGTGCTATTCATCAGGCATGGTGTCAGATTCCTCACATCACCTTTCAACATCTCGTGGAATCAATTCCAAGAATTGCCGCAATATTGAAGGCAAAAGGTGGCCCACGAAGTACTGATGGGGTGGTCATAATAATCTGGCCACTCAGTGTAAAACAATTCAAGATTCTCAATCTCACGTTCCCAAACTCAGACTCCTGCCTATGTGTGCACATACAACTCTCACTGTTGTATATGGCACACAATGGGCCATCTACCTGGGGCCGAGTCTTATCCCTTTTCCTGCCCCTATATAAAGATTTATGTCTTCACTGACAGGAATTATGGCAACCCCTTAAGAGACAGAGTGATAACAGTTTAAGTTTTTAATGACGTCTTAAAATTTCCTCTTTAAATAGAGATATAAACAAAGCCTCGTGGGAGTCCTTCTTACTCCTCCATCCCTCCCTCCCTTCCATTTCCTCTGCCATGTTATGAGCTATTCGTACGGGTATTTCTTAGCAGTCTGTCACAGTCCATGGTAATACTGCTGAACTTGAACTAAAATTCAAGAAAAGGAGAGAAAACTGATGGAAGGGTTGTATAGCTAATTTTCCGGCCCATGGTACACATTCTTTTCTGATTAAACTTATAACACAAGGCTTCTTTCAAAAGCTGGATATGACAAGAGCTTGGAGAAAGGATATTAGTAAGATGAATCATCCTCACGTCTTGCTGATCATCATTCTCTAATCCTGTTAACTACTCTTGGTCTTAAAAAGGAAGTGTAATGTGAAATTGGACTAAAATGTTAATTTTGTAGTCATAAATTGAAACTATCCCAATATTAAGTTTAACAAGAATAACTCAATTACAGTTGGCATTCAATATTATTATTATTATTATTAGTATTATTTTTAGTTTCAGGTGTACAGCATAGTGGTTAGATAATCATAAACTTTACAAAGTGATCCCCCGATATTTCAAGTATCCACCTGACACCATAGGGTTATTACAATATTACAATATTACCTACTATGTTCCTTATGTTATAACTTACATCCCTGTGACTGTTTTGTAACCACCAATTTATAATGCTTAACCCAGCGGTTCTCAATCTGTGGGTCGCGACCCCTTTGGGGGTCGAACGACCCTTTCACAGGGGC
>NW_006300032.1:2049050-2067406 GCF_000327345.1 Myotis davidii | reverse complement strand
ACAGTTATGAAGTAGCAACGAAAATAATTTTATGGTTGGGGGTCACCACAACATGAGGAACTGTATTAAAGGGTCACGGCATTAGGAAAATAATTTTATGGTTGGGGGTCACCACAACATGAGGAGCTGTATTAAAGGGTCGCGGCATTAAACCAGTGGCTTAATCCCTTCATCTTTTCCACCCAGTCTCCCAAGAACCCACTCCTCTGTTAATCAACAGTCCATTCTCTGTGTCTATAAGTCTGTTTCTAATTTAAAAAATTTTAAAAGAATCACTCAGTCAACAATTTTCCTAAACTTTTGGATTAATTCTCCATTAGAGCCCTTTGGTATGTTTGGTATGAAGGCTGATGTACCAAAACATAAAGCAGCATTTGCCTGGGCATTAGTGATGCCATCTGACTGGCAATGTGACTGGGCCTATATCGTTGGACTTTGGGGTATAAAGAGGGATTGCATGAATCACTTCACTATTAGAAATAAAGCCAGAGGACTCTGATATACTCTTTCTCTCCTACTTTTTGGGAGGCAACCTAATTTTTGGAGGCCTTGTTTCGACAAGTTGAAAAAATAAATAAATAAAGCCTGTGGATCTGTTATGTTTGCGTCACCATCACTACCAATTCACACCAACACTCCTCCTTGCCCACCTATGCTATAGAGTGTGTTAGTGTTGGGGCGGGGATCTTGTTGATCCTCTAAATATCATCCTTGGGAAGACAGTATCTGATTAGAGCTGTGCATTTAACAATCAATCCAAAGGAGGAATTTTGCAGTTAAAGGAAAATCTAGTAAATCTCAAAGAATAAAATTTCTTTCAGGAAGAACTCTAGATGTCAAGTAAAGAAGTCACACTCAAAAGTGTGCCTCTGTGACTCATGTCACTGCGACCCTAATGATCAGTACAATCCAGCCACCCCAAGCCCTTGCTTCCTCAAACATGCCAAGCTCATTTGTGCCTACAGACCTATGGTTTAATGAACAACATAAACGGATGAACAAAAATAGAGCCAGAGTCATAGAAGCATCGAACAGACTGTCCAACCTATGAGGGAAGGCGGAGGCTGGGGGTGAGGACACAGACACTAGGGGAATAAGGGCATGTGCTGGGGGATGGGAGTGGCTGGGGAGACGTCAATGGGGGAAAAAGGAGACTTATGTAATACTTTAAACAATAAAGAATTTAAATTTAAAAAAAGACCTACTGTTTAGCCATGTTTTGCCCAAGAATGCTCTTCCCCCAGGCCATTCTATGGCTGGCTTCCGTTTTTCATTGATATCTCAATCCCCAAAGGTGCCTTCTCAGTAAGGCCTTCCCTGACACTCCCTCTTCAGTACTCGACCCCTTAAAACAACTCCCTACGACCTTAAGCTATTATTTCACATAGGCACTTATCACTAAATGAAACTGTTTTGTTTACTAATTTATTGTTCATTTCCTTATCAGGAATGTAAGATTTCTAATTTTAAGGTTCTTATCCATCTTGTTCACGGATGCCCCCTGACTTCCTATGAGAGAGAGAGTGTCTGGTCAAAAGAGGGACTCAATACAGAACTTTAAATAGCCGAAATATGTAAATTTTGAAGGTCACCTCCTTGTGTCCCTATTTTATATTGAGGGTTGCAGATTCAAATACCACAGGACTCAGATGGGCACTAAAGGCGGAGGGACTGAGAGAGGAACTAGAGATCACTTGAACTGACTCAAAGGAGGCAGCTGCTCATCAGCTTGAACTGTTGTTTCTGGGCTGCAGTGCAGATGTAGTGTGGTCAGAACTTCCCATGATTATCGGGATGCCAAACGGATGGGATGACATCATTTTTTTAGTCTTCCAATTTTAATTGCTAGCAACCAATGTGAAAAAAATAAAATGGCATGTAGATCACCAGTTTGCAAGCTCTGCTCATGCAGATAAGACAATTCAGAAATTAGTTAAGAGCCAAGATTAGTTTTGAGGAAAGATACTGAGAAGATTGTACCCTCCTGCACTGTTTGTAATGGTGAAAAATGGGAAACAACCTAAATATTGATCACTATGGAAATTCACAAGTAATTCGTGGCAAAGTTATTTCATTGAGTACGATCTAGTTAAAATTTGAAGTCTAGCCATATGTATCAATGTGGATAGATCGCTTAGACACAGAATCGGGTGAAAAGGTTAAGTTTTAGATCAATATACAAAATATAACAGCATTCCTATAAAACTTCAAAAGCCCCAAGTCATTCTCACTATTGTTTATAAATACATAGTAATAGTGAAGGTAAACAAAACCTAGATTAGCAAGATGCATATCAGATTTAAGTTCGTGGCTGCCTTTCGAAAGGGAAGTAGAATGGCACTGGAAATAGGTGGCTCCTGCTTTATCGGTCATGTTGCACTTATTTCATTAAAAAACTTAAAACAACAAAACGTAACATCCATTCATTCTGGAGAGAGGGCACATGAATGTTTACTCTGTTTTTCTTTGTACAACATTTCAGCATTTGTAAATATGGGCAATCGGGGCCGTCCGTGCTCTGCTTCCCTGGCACTGATACACTTTCTAGGCTCGGTTTCCCATTTTCTCACCAGCAGATGCGGGGGAAGTGTGTGGTGCTCTCCTGCGTCTCTTCAATCAAACGGTCTGAGTCTAAAACCTCCCCACCCCCATCCCCGCGCGGGAAGGCTGTGAATGAGGCATGATGCCTCCCTTCAGTTAGACTAGTGCCATTCCTGTCAATCCGCAATTCGTTCTCCAGAGGCACGATGTGTGGTGGATTTATCAATCCTTCTGAGTGTTAGATCCCTCTTTTCTGAAAAGAGTTAGCGACGTTTAGAGAAAACGTCTGTCTGGTGCCTGAACAGAGTAGCTATTAACAGTAATAGAGTCGCATTTAGGTTCTAATGGGGCTCAGCATCACAGTTTTTCACGCTGCCTTCCAAATTCAAGTTGGTTTACCTTGCCAAATTCAGGAATCAAGCCAGGAATGGTTGCTATGGCGACACTCTGGCTCCGCCCCGGGCTTACCAAATAGCATGCTGGGAAATGTAGTGCGTAAAAGAGGACACTCGCGAGGGGCGGGGCAACTTCCGGAAAGGGTGCCTCCACCGCCACCCTACCTTTCTCTGCTTTGGGGTTACAAAACCCTCAATGAACACCCAGCTATGGGTTCTCCTTCCCACGGCCGCAGGAGGCATGGCTGGAGGCAGGCCAAGTGAAGGAACACGATCCCCAAGAGCGGAGACCCGCGCGGGACCAGTGCCGCCGGAAGAGGCGAGGCTCCGGCGGGCACGGAAGCTCCACCCCCTGACGTCACTTCCATCAACAAAGGGCGCAGTGGCGGCGCGGGGTCTGGGATGTGACCCCTGCCGAAGGTGCTGCAGCTGCGGCGGTGGGTGCCGAGGCTGCGGGGTGTTTGCAGGTTGAGGACGAGGACAGACCCCCGCTTTCCTCAGGTATGAAGTGTAAGCAAAGGCACCCCCGCAATGGCCGGTTTAGGCCCCTCCCACCACCCACTCAGGCCACTGCTGGATTCCGGGCGGTGAAGGGTCGGCTGATGGGGAGGCGAATGGGGCGAAGTCGGGAGGGACGCCTAGTGGTCCCGCTTGGAGGCTGTGGGTTCCTGATCTCCAACCAGTGAGTAAACCACGAGCTGTTTATAAAGGCCTTTTCTGAATGGTCCCTCGCTTCTTGGTACACAGGAAGGATTTCAGTGCTCTTGGCGACAGAGGTCTTACCTTCCTTAACGGGTACTTTTCGAGCCGCTCGGAACATCTTGGTTTAGACTTCTATTGGTCTGTTTGCATTGCTTTGATTCCTAAGTTTTTCTTCATTGAGTATCACCAAATGTGTATTAGCATTAAATTCAAAGGCCAATGTGTTTATATGTATCATAATTTTATACAGATCTTGCCACTTTGGAGAACTTATATCCCATTGTCTCTATTCAGTTGTGTGTGTGTGTGTGTGTGTGTGTGTGTGTGTGTGTGTATGTATGTATTGATTTCAGAGAGAGGAAGGGAGAGGGGCAGAGAGAAAAGAGAAACATCAGTGATGAGAGAGAATCATTCACGGGCTGTCTCCTGCACGCCCCCTACTGGGCATCGAGCCTGCAGCCCGGGCGTGTGTCCTGATGGAAGTGTGAGCTCTTGCTCATGGATCAGTGCTCGACCCCCGAGCACACCAGCCGAGCACTATTCAGTTTTTTTGTTTGTTTTTTTTAGAGTTCCATTCCATTTCATTTCATTTGTGCTGCATGCTGAAACAACGCCAGAATGGCTGTTCTGTTACTAAAAATGCTTCCTTCGAAGGAAAATGGTTAGCCACGATTTCAGGGGATTTTCACTGAGTATCTGGGATTAGAGACTGGGCATTGGAGCCTTTCCTTTAAAACCTCTCCTTTGGAGGTGTTCTAGCTCCAGTTATGATTGATTGAGTCAGCCTGAGCCAACTGAGCTCAGTGGTTTAAATTCCAGTGCTAGGCGCACCAATTTCAGACAGTGGCAAAACATCTGTTTTTATTATAACGCTGAATTAATTATTTAAGTGACATCAGTGGATCTGAATCTTTCTGAACATCATAGCATGATTAAATCCAACTCAACATACAAAAAAAGGCCTAATGCTCCTAAGGCACTTTAGGATCTGGTGAGGTAAATAACCATATACATTTCTCATGACACATGAAGCAATATAATTAAGAATAACTTAATATTATGCATAAATAAAAAGGAAATGTAGGGGATATTTTTAGATGGATGACTTAGGAAAATAAAGCTGGTTAATATATAAAGTAAGGGGAAAGTATTGAATAAACACAAGACCTTACATTTATACTCTATGGAAGGGCCAGCTGTGACTTCATAGTGTCACCTTTTTGATATTAGCAAAACTAAACATATAGAGTAAAGTTCCATGTTTCTGTGGCAATAGGTAGAGAAAATATGTTAAAAATAGTTACGGAATAAACTTAATTTTACGTAACTTCACTTGGTCAAGGAACTAGAATCAGTATTATCCCTAGGCAGACACTGAGTTTTTGCTTGGTGGTTGAAATAAGGTTTCTAGTTACGAGTTAAAATGCAGATACCCCTGTCAAGTATACATCTGTTTGAATCTAGTTGGTTCTTCTAAGAATCCATATATACATATTAAATATATTTTTATTGATTTCAGAGAGGAAGGGAGAGGGAGAGAGAGATTGAAACATCAGTGATGAGAGAGAATCATTGATTGCTGCCTTCTGCTTGCCCTGTACTGGGGATCAAGCCCGGAACCCAAGCATGTGCCCTTGACCAGAATTGAACTTGAGACCCTTCAATCTGCAGGCTGGTGCTCTGTCCACTGAGCCAAACCAGCTAGGGCTAAGAATATATTTTTGAAGGGAGACCTAAAGGCCACTTGAAGCTTGAGTCAGGCTGGGAATATGAAGTGGCTGTTTTGTTTATTTTTTTATGTATTGTTCCCCTTCAATAATGTAGGTTTTGGAGGGCAGGGACTTTGCCATCTCCCCAATGCTCAGAATAGTGCCAGGAAACTGGAAGAGAGTTAATATTTATGGGATGAGTGAATAAAGTGGTGAAAAAAAATTGTCACTTTGGCTTAGGGCTTCTGTGTAAAAATACGGTAGATTAAATTTAAGGCACCCTATTCTAACTTTCTTTAACAATCTCTGAATTTCTTGATCGTCTTTAGTCTGTGAAGTGGGTATGGAACCTTTTTCATTTTGGCATATTACAGCGTACATGTGTATAATTTTGCCCTCTTTCCTTAGGTCATAAGAAGCTGGCCTTGGTGCAATAAGGAACTTATTGCAATGGAGGAGCGGAAAGTGAAGAGGAGGAGTCCTAAGTCTTTTAGTGCCCACTCTACTCAGGTTGTTAATGCCAAAAAAAATGCCATTCCAGTTAGTAAAAGCACAGGGTTTTCAAATCCTGCATCACAGTCAACTTCACAGCGACCAAAGTTAAAAAGGTGAATATTTTTTCTTTCATATTATCACAGCAAAATGCTATGGAAATAAATACTAAATCCTTTAATTCTTATAATATTTTTTCTCTTGACTTTTAAACCATTGAGGCACATATTATATGTGTTTTAGGAACAAATTATGAAGTTTAAAGTGCATGTATAGAGATTAGACAGTGCAAAATGAATGATGGGTTTGAAGGACCTTACTTTGTCTCAGATTAAAATAAACAGAGCAAGAAAACTTGTAGAAAAAGTTGGTGAGCTAGTCAGAAATGAGAAAAAGGACATATGGGATTTTTTGTGTGTGTCTGTTTTTTAACTAAGATGAGTGTTTGTGCTTTGGTAGTTTTTATGTTTTAGAAAGTGTGGTTTCATTGTTTTTGTAGAAATGATTTGTATGGATTGTAAAAATTCAAACACAGGAAGAATTCAAAGCAGAAATTTAAAGCTCTAAAATTTCATCACCTAGAAGTAATCATTACTGTTTGGTGAACATCCTTCGTCTTCAGGCTCTAAAGGAAACAGGAATGGTGTTTAAATGTGTTACATATTCCTGTTGTAAATGTGTGAATATTTTGTAGCATTAAATATTTGGAAAGCAAGGTAACATTTTTTGAGAGAAAAAAAGCATTTCATAATCTCAGTTGTTTTTCTAGTTAGGATTAAAGAAACTTACTTCCAACTGCAAGTACCTGATGGAGAGTCAGTTGAGGAAGTAATGCGTGTGGTACTCTGTGGCCATTGGGTTTCCACTGAAGAAAAGATTCTTGCCTCGATGATGGTCTCTCACTCTGAGGAAACAAAAGGAACATTCCAATAGGAATTAAATGATAAACAACAAGAGTTATGAGGGTTTCATAAAACCCTCATATCACATTGGAAAGGGGTTTTCCTTCTGGAGGAGTTTGACTTAGAGTCAGATTTTGAATATGGTTTATGGTTGGTGGAAAAAGAAAACTAGGAGACTTTAAAGGCAATCACTCCTCTTCCTAAATTCTTACAGCAGTTAGTTTATATGTCTTGGTCAGTTTCTACCTTGTACTTTTATTTCCTACCTTCCTTGGGAGTGTAGGCTTCCTGAGGACGGGGCAATCTTGATAATTCTTATGTGTCAGACAGTATTTACAATCTGGCTTTGCACCTAGTATAATTTCACATTATACTATAATGCTTTTTTATTGTTGAATTATTTTAATATAAAATGAGACAGTGTAACAGATCAAAAACATTGAAGTGGAAATAAAAGCTACTGAAGGGTTTGAATTAAGTAAATTTATATGATCTGATTTTACTTTTTAAAAAATAAATTTCCAATGTGAAAGAAAAGATAAGATTGTATATACTAAAACCTTATAGTCAAAAGTAGTTTATCTCAGATTTTTTAAAAAATATATTTTTATTGAATTTAGAGAGGAAGAGAGAGGGAGAGAGAGAAACATCAATGATGAGAGAGAATCTTTGATTGGCTGCCTCCTGCACGCCCCCCACTGGGGATTGAGCCCCCACCCCAGGCATGTGCCCCTGACTGGAATCGAACCTGGGACCCTTCAGTGCGCAGTCCGACACTCCATCCACTGAGCCAAACTAGGTAAGGCTATCTCAGATTTTAGTGTGAAAATGGATCTTTGGGGAATCTTTTTAAAATGCAGATTCCAAATCAATTAGTCTGGGGTAGGGCCCCAGATAAGCATTTCTAATAAGCTCACAGGTGAAGTTGATGCCAAGGTCCTAAATAATGATATTAAACCTAATATGTATATAAGACACAGATCTTGCTTTGTGACAAGCTGTTACTAACCTACTGTCTGCAGCTTATTTGTTCTAAGTTGATTTCTTGTAAAGAGTATTAGTTTCTTTCTTGCTACCCCCCACCATCTTCATCTTATCCTTATTGTGATGAGTGCAGTTGTGGAAAAGATGTCTCCATGCAACATTACAAAGAAACTGAGTACTGAATTGTGTGCATGTCAGGATTATAGTATGTATTAGGGTTCACAGATAATATACAACCCCTTCTTTTTTGCCTGGTGAACTCCTACTTATTCTTTACGGCTTCACTCACATGTCACCTTTAGGAAGTTTTCCCTGGCTGTCCCTTGGTTGAGTGAACTGCTGTCTCTGTCCCCGTATCACGGTGTGTATAGCACCATCACTCAACTGTTGGAGAGCCTGGTATACGCTAGATACATGTAGTAAGAACTAATCTAGTCTAGGAGTTCTAAAACGGCCTTCCTGAGGAAGTTGCATTTGAACTGAGATAAAGATGGCAGTGAGGAGAAGGATGCTACTGCAGACAGAGGATTAGCATGTAGTTAGATAAGAGAATAGAATTATAGGAAGCAAACTGGACATTCTGAATGTCTAGAGCAGGGGTGGGCAAACTTTTTGACTCGAGGGCCACAATGGGTTCTTAAACTGGACCGGAGGGCTGGAACAAAAGCATGGATGGAGTGTTTGTGTGAACTAATATAAATTCAAAGTAAACATCATTACATAAAAGGGTACGGTCTTTTTTTTCAATAGTTTTATTCATTTCAAATGGGCCGGATCCGGCCCACGGGTCCTAGTTTGCCCACGGCTGGTCTAGAGCATACATAGACAGGAGAGGATAGGGCTTCTTAAGGATATTGGGCTTTATCCAGCAGGCAGTGCAAAGCTACTGAAGGGTTTGAATTAAGTAAATTTATATGATCCGATTTTACTCTTTAAAAAATTGACTTGGCTGGTCTATGGGGAGGCTTCATAAGGGGCTCAGAGACAACTCGTAGAGACAGGAAGACCAGTTGGGAAGTGTTAGAGGATTCAGTCAAGAGATAGGGTAGTGGCAGTGGAGAGAGAACTAGGAAGATTAGAGAGATATCTATGATTATAATCAATAGGACTGCATGACTGCATGTTGGGGCCTTAGAAGTTGGAGGAGTCAAGGTTAATAACAGGCTTTTAGCACTCCATCATATGGTGATTTGTAATTTATATGACTTCCTTTCTCCTTAGACTGGGCACTCTTCCGTGCAATGATTGATGTCGTGTGCATCTTTATATATCCAGTATCTGGCATGGTGTCAGCTATGGAGTAGGGACTCCATAACCACTTGTTCAACAACTGGTAGTTCAAGAAACAAATAGGGTAAAGTTTAAAAGGGAAAGGTGTATGTTTTACTGAGAAATAAAATATGAAACATGGCCGTGGCTGGTGTGGCTCAGTTGATTGGAGCATCCTGCGCACCAAAAAGTTGCGGGTTTGATCCATGGTTGGGATGTGTAGGGTAGGTAACCGATCTATGTGTCTCTCTCATATTGATGTTTCTAAAAAACAAATCTATTAAAAATATATGAAACTTAGGATAGTAAAAATACTAATTTTTTCAGTTTTTTGTAGTCTGAAGAATGAGCACAATATATAAATGTATTAACCAAACTTTTTATCTACCTTAGTAGTTATGTTTTATACATTTGTTTGAGATTTTTCACAACTTGTTCTTTTAATTTCTAGCTTGGTTTTATTTAATACTGAGTTTGTTCTGATTTCTTGTTTTTAAGGGAAAATTTAATTCAGAAAATTTGCTTAACCGAGAACAGTCTGAAAATAACCACCTCTTTTTAAAGACAGGTATATGCAACCAACTTTTAATTGTATCTTGTTTGCAGGGTGGTGAAGGAAAAGACAAAACCTCAGGGAGGGGAGGGGAAAGGAGCTCAGTCAACCCCGATTCAGCATTCCTTTCTCACTGATGTCTCAGACGTTCAGGAGATGGAGAAGGGGCTTCTCAGCCTTTTGAATGATTTCCACTCTGGGAAACTTCAAGCCTTTGGTAAGCAATAGATGTTTGTATTTGCCACTTTTCTTTTCAACATGTTTACATCCTATTTTCTGTATGTATTTTGTTATTCCTGTTTACGGTGTCATTTTCTTTTGTTTTTTTAAAAAAGGAGTCCAGAGGCATAAAATGCAGTCCTCTTAGATTTCATTTATCAATTAAGTTGTACTACTGTGTAAACAATTGAAAATATTGCATTGTGTGCTTCATAACGTTCTACATGCTTCTGAATATTTTCATATTTTTCTTAAAGGAGGAATACTTAATTGGTTGACAAAGGATTTGAATTATTAATATGACTCTTAATTTCATCCAGATTATTATAAAATGTTGGATCACTTGATTCAAATGAGAGTTGTCAAATTGGAGTTGAATTATTAATATGACTCTTAATTTCATCCAGATTATTATAAAATGTTGGATCACTTGATTCAAATGAGAGTTGTCAAATTGGAGATAATAATAGCTGAGGGATAGTTTGTTGTTTTTTTTTATCTTTCCTATCTGATTTGTTTAGTGCCCATGGTCATTTCTTAGGGTGTCATTGTTTTTCCAGTCAGAAATTTAACTATGTCCAGAAAATATTCAATCATTAACAAAACAATTTATAAAAGAAAATGATAATCAATTTCTTTTGCAGCACCTAGAGTTTAAGTGTGTTTCCTCCATCTTAATCTTTATTAATGTTTTGGAATGTTCCCCCAGGAAATGAATGTTCCATTGAACAGATGGAACATGTTCGGGGAATGCAGGAGAAACTAGCTCGCTTGAATCTGGAGCTGTATGGGGAGTTAGAGGAACTTCCTGAGGATAAGAGGAAGACAGCTAGCGACTCTAATCTGGATAGGCTTCTTTCTGACGTGAGTATAGTTCTTTCTCTTTATTCTTTTTTTTTTTTTAAGATTTTTATTGATTTCAGAGAGGAAGGGAGAGGAAAAGAGAGAGAGAAACGTCAATGAAGAGAGAGAATCATTGATCAGCTGCCTCCTGCACACCCCACACTGGGGATCAAGCCCACAACCCAGGCATGTGCCCTGACCGGGAATCAAACCATGACCTCCGGGTTCATAGGTCAACACTTAACCTCTGAGCCACGCCAGCTGAGCGCTCTTTATTCTTAAGAAATATTTTTTTTGAGATAAAATTTACTATTTTAACTATTTTAAAGTATAAAATACAGTGGTTTTTAGTATATTCACAATGTTGTGCAGACATCACCACCAATTTCAGAACATCTTCGTCACTCCAAAAAGAAACCCTGTAACTCTCTGTTCTCCCCTTCGCACCCCCTAGCAACCATGAATCTACTTTCTGTCTCTCTGAATTTGCCTATTCTAGACATCTATCTATAATAATAAAAGCGTAACATGCTAATTAGACTGGACATCCTTCCGGATAACCATCCGGACGAAGTCGGGCTGCGAAGGAAGCCCGGGTCCTGGGTGCCAGAGGGAAGCCGGTAACGGCAGCCAGGGGAAGGAAGGCCTAGTTTTGCATGAATTTTGTGCCTCGGGCCTCTAGTATATACGTAAAAGCCTAAGCTACTGTTATGACAAAATGACCATAATGACTGGTTGACCAGTTGCTATGATGTGTACTGAACACCAGGGGGCAGACACTCAATGCAGGAGCTTCCCCCTGGTGATCAGTGAGCTCCCACAGCCAACCTCCCAAGGCCAGCCAACCTGCCCAGTCCTCCCCCTGCCACCCTCCCGTCCGGCAGGCCCCCAGGTTCTGGCCCACAGCCAGCACACCCCAGCTGGCCCTGCCCTTACTGGGACTGGGCGAGATGGCCCCGATAGGCCCTGATCACAGGCCAGGCCTAGGGACTCCACCCGTGCACGAATTTCATGCATCGAGCCTTTAATTTCATATAAGTAGAATCATACAACATGTGGTTTTTTTTGGGATTCTTTCACTTAGTTCAGTGATGGCGAACCTATGACACGCATGTCAGAGGTGACACGCGAACTCATTTTTTTGGTTGATTTTTCTTTGTTAAATGGCATTTAAATATATAAAGTAAATATCAAAAATGTAAGTCTTTGTTTTAATATGGTTGCAAATATCAAAAAATTTCTATATGTGACACAGCATCAGAGTTAAGTTAGGGTTTTTCAAAATGCTAACACGCCGAGCTCAAAAGGTTCGCCATCACTGACTTAGTGTAATGTTTTCAGGTTTCACCCATGCTGTACTTTACTCTTTTTTTAAAGAAACATAATCCAAAGAAACTATGCATATATTCTGAGAATGCTGGCTAACCTTCAAGGAAAATATTACCTTCTGTGCATATATGATAATATCTTAAGATGTAGAAGGGGCATGTCAAAAAATCCCAACATGATTAATATATATTGCCTTATTTATTCGGGGTAGTTACTTATTTTTAAATATAGAACTACGTTTGGTAATTATGGTAGCTTAACACATTTCCATGTGTACTAGCTTGCTAGAGTTGCCATAACAAAGTGCTGGGTGGCTTAAACCACAGAAATATATTTTCTCATAGTTCCGGAGGCGAAGAATTGAAGATAAGGTTTTGGCAGGGTGGTTTCTTCTGAGGCCTCTTTCCTTGGCTTGTAGATGGCCACCTTCAAGTTCTCTTTCTCTGCATGGGTACCTGTGTGCACATTTCTTGTCATTTTAACTTAATTACCTCTTTAAAGATCCTATCTCCAAATACCGTCACCTTCTAAGGTTTTTGAGTATAGGACTCAAAAATGGATTTTGGGAGGACGTAAGTCAGCCCCGTAACACCAACTATGATTCTTACACTGAGAAGTGTAAACTAAATTTGCCTCTTTAAATCTTTTTTGAACAAAAATAGGTAACAATTGAATTCGATGTACTTTAGTTTCAGAATAGTTTCCTAGTCACCAATGACATTTTATTGCTTTTCTCTATTTTTTGAATAAGTAAAAGTGAGGGAAATTATATGCCCATACTTTAAAAATTTCATGCTTATACTTTTTATTTCAAGTCTACTATTTTCAGTGTTGCAACTATTTCCTTTTACAAATATAAGCTTAATATATAATACATTTAGGAGAGTGACTGTGGTATGCTGAAAACAACACTGATTTGAAACCAGAAAGCCTGTTTAGTCCAGGGTCTGCATTTGTAACTCTGAGCAATTTAACATTTCTGTAACTCAGATTTTTCCTTGTAGGGATGATTAATTCTACCTCATACTGAAAACTGAATGTCATGTGCAATCTTTTTGTAGTCCATAAAGGTTTTAAAGATTTTGATTATTAAAATAGCAACTTTTGTCTTGTAAAAACTATTATTAGAGAAGACTATAATTATGCATGATTTTAAGCATAGTTAGGAAACTCCAATTGTATCATCTGATTTAATTCCCTCCACATATTCTTATTTAACAAATGCTAAAGCTACTTTATAAGTGAATTTCCCAGTCTGGAAATTTTAGTATTTTGCTTTTTCATTTAAAGAAAGCTTACATGAAAAAGAATTTATTTAAAAATGCATAGTTATGATATTTATTATGTTTATATTATAAAAATTAAAATTAAATGTGTTTCTTTATATTACAGTTAGAAGAATTGAATTCTTCCATGTATCCTTTGTCTAATGTCAACAGTGAAAAGTCTACAGATTATAATTTCTGGTGAATAATCCCAATCGTGTTTTAGAAAGATGTGATTTCTAGATGTATTGAACAAAGATACCTATTATTTACTAGGGCCATCTCTCTTCCCCTTTGTTTTCCAAATGGAATTTTCTAGTTGTTTTGTTTTTGGTTTGTTCTGCTTTACTTTGTATTGTTTTGTATTTTTAAAACAAATTAAAAATACTTTTTCATCAAGAGAATTGAGGATTAGGCTAGTTGTCATATAAATTATTTTGAATCTTATATTATGAGGCTAAATGGCAGTTGGATATCCCGATATACTATGCTTAATTTAATATTATTACATATAATATTGTAAATGCATAAAATTGAGAATCAGACATAGCTTGTGAAGTGACATTTTCATAATTAAGTGTACAACGTGTATTATAAGATTGCTTAAAGGAAAGCACCAAGGTACATGTAAAATATTCAGGTTTTGACATTTTAATTCAGAGCAACTATTTCAGGAACTTAAAAAAATTTTTTTTAACATAGTGATAGGCGCAATGTGAGGTACATAAGAACAGTAAGAAATGATTCTACCTACAAAATAATTTCATTTGAGAGGTAAGACATCCCCTTTGAACCAAAAATGAGATATTAGAAAGGTTATTATAGAGTCAAGAGATTTAATTTTTGAAATTTGGTTCCACATTTTGGTAATGTAATCTTGGTCAAATTGTTTAACATCTCAGTGTCCTCTGTAATATGTGGTGATTGCTACACATAAATAATGTGTATGTGAAATTTTCCAAACCACATTATATATATGTAAAATGTATAAATATATATTTATATGTGTATGTAAATTACTCTTATTACTGTAACATATACTGTTATTAATTGCTGAATTTTAGTCTTGAGTCTGATTTTTTCTTGAAAGTCTTCAAATTCTAGGTATAGTTATAATTACTTCACTACATTTAAAAATTGTCTTACCACTTCTAAGCTTCTCAAAAGCACAAGGCACTTTCCCTTTAGACATATTTCTTTTTTTTAATGCCCCTGTCTCTCAGCTCCCGAATGTAATTTTCAGAAATTTAAAATAATTACTTATTGTAGAATGAAAATCTTAACTCATGAATTCAGACAAAAACTGCATTTGACAGATGCACAAGACGTTCCAAATACTTCTACCAGCTAAAATGAAATGCAGTTGCTTTCTTGTGGTTTGAAGAAAAGCAGCATTATTTACTTTTCCAGCTGAATCCAGCAGCAGAATCATCTCCCACAATAAGGAATTAAAGTAATTAAAGCGCAACTGTAATGATTTTCTCATAACTGCTCATGGTAAACTTGACTTGCTGTAATTCACCGTAACTGGAGGCCAGGCCTCGTGGAAGGCTTAATCAGGAAACATGGTACACAGCTTGTGCTGCTACGCTTATTATTGTTGCCTTCTGGGTCATACTTGAAATGCGTTGTGCTAAATGTTGTTGAGAGGGCCGGGGGATTATCCTTCCTGAGCTCACCAGACTTACTCCACTGTTGATCTGAGTTGATGATGCCCCGGCTTTTTGTGGCAGCCCGGCTTCAGTTTACGTCAGACAATCATACACACACTGGTGTGTTTGCCAATGGCCAGTGGTAACAAAATGTGAAATGAGTATTTGTGAAATTTGCTATTTTTAATAAAGTGATTGTTTTAAATTTGTCTCTGTTGTCTGTCTGGAAGAAACCCGTAATCTTCAATCTGGGAATATAAGGTTCAATTCTCAAAAGTAAACTGTTCTTATAAAAGTTGAGGTTCTGTCACTTCCTTGCAGATTTTGCACCTTGTGCCCATTTCCATGTGGATGTAATGAAAAGAGCATGGCTTTAAAGTCAGACCTTGATTTGAATCCCCATTCTGCTCCTTAGCTTTGTGTTCATGAACATTTACTCAGTTTTTCTGAGTTTAATGTTTGTTTTTATCGAGAAAAAGAGGTTAATAACCAACTCCCAGAGGTTGTTAGGAGGAAGTAAAGAAGTGTGCACTAGATACTGAGCAGAGTAGCTGACACCAGTAATGTTCAGCCAGCAGCCTCATGACCCTTTTTAAAACAATTTGATTGAAATAACCCATATACATATACCATAAAATTTACCATTTGGGGGTGTATAATTCAGTGGTTTTTAGTACATTCAGAGAGTTGTGCACCCACCACTATAATCTAATTCATCACCCCAAAAAGCCCATTAGCAGTCCTCCCCCAGCCTCCAACCCCCCAGCACTTGGTAACCAGTAATCTACTTTCTGTCTCTGAATTTGCCTGTTCAGGACATCCTCTGCAAATGGAGTCATACAATACCTGTTTTTTTGTGACTGGATTCTCTTAGTGTAATGTTTTTAGAGTTCATTCATGTGGTAGCATGTATCAGTATTTCATCTCCTTTCACAGCCAAATCATATTCCATAATATAGGTATGTCACATTTTGTTTATCGATTCATATAGCTCAGTTGCCTTCACCACACACAAGAGACCTCCATGATTCTGCCTCCTTATTTTCAGGCCACAGAAACAAGCACCTAAATGGGGGTGGGGAGGGTGGAACCCATTCAATGACCATTTTTATAAGTGATGGTGTTAGCAATTTGGGGGATTCTGAGTTAAAAGAATTTTGATCAATTTATCAGTCTCTTGAATATCCCTTTTAAAAATGAGGAAATCACTAGAACATCAACTACAATCCAGGAAATGTTTCTGTTGGGTGGAGAGAATAGGGATTTGGGGGGAGACTAGCACTCTAGGGTCTGACAGAATAAAAGGAAACTGGCATGAGACATGTTTTTCCTGGATGGGTGCTGCGACGGGAGAGCTGAAGCTGTTTCCTGTGCATCAGTGACAGAGGCGTGTTTGGCCTTGTTTACCCATTTGTCCTTCCATCAAGGGACCCCATGTCCCAGCTAACAAAATTTTAGCTTATCTAATAATTTGTCTGTTTACACAACTTTTACATTGTTAAAGGCAACCGGGAAAATAATGAGGTGCCTGGCTTAGAATAAAATGTATAGATGTTGCATATTCCTTATAAATTTTAATTAAAGTGACTTTTAAAAAATACTACCAGAGCACACCAACTTCCAGACATCTTAAACTTGTTCATTTACAAATATTTGATCATACTATTTATATGGTTTTCTAACCTGCTTCTCATATTACGGATTTCTTTCCATGGTTACAACTATTCATCTCCATAGAAAAGAAAAAAACGTGCAGGCTTCACAATAACTATATAAAGACATTTTGACCAGAATCATTAGAAATCGATTAGGAAGGGTGCGTTTTGGGTTTGGTGCCTTCTGTATCATTCTAAAATTGACAATAATAAGTATTAGAATATTCTGAGGATTTACTGAAGATAAGAAACCCCGCCTTTCCCACAAATGGCCTTAAAATTGCTAGCTTTCTTTGGGACCAAGCAAACGCTGGCTTGGGCATCCAGGTCTCCTCCCGGAGCCCGGCCTCCCGGCGGCTCACCCCTGCTTCTGGGCACTCAGGCCAGGCGTGCCCAGCCCTGGCCCTGGCGCTGGCCCTGGGGAACTGCGACACCCCCCCCTGCCCCCCGGTGGGAAGGGGGCGGAGCAGGTCGCTCCCCTGCTGTCAGGTCTCTATGGAGACAGCGTGGGGCCATCTTTTCCACCCTCCGCCCCAGGCTGCAGCAGAGGTCTTGCTCCAGATTCTCACTACAAGATCCAAAAGGAGGCAGCCGCTGGGCGCCGTCTCTCGGCCACCTTCCCGAGGTAAAGCCCTAGGCTGTGGCCGCGTCTTCTGTTTGCGGACATCACGGGCACTGCGCCGGGCTGGGTTAGTTCCCCCTGCAGCCTCGGACGGTCCCACGCAGCGCTGAGATAACCTTGGAGAACCTTGGAACTCTCCAAGATTGAGGTCGCGCTGGGGAGAAGCTAACCGGTCTCTGAGCAGGGGCAGGTCTGAGATGCGCTGTGGCAAGTAAGCGCTAACCTCCCCCGCAGCACTCACTGGGGATGGAAATAAAGTCAAGTTATGGGGCCCCGTGGGAAAGAATGATTTTCTTAGGACTCCAAAGTGGTTACAGCATCAAACTCCCTCCACCTGCCAGTTCTCACCCTCTTTCCTACCATGGAGTCCAAAATGTGGGGGGTGGGCCGCAGGGAGGGGATCCCCGTCCACCCCATCCCAAATGAGTACCCTGGGGGAGGTGAGCGTTTACTTGTCACAGCCCAGTCCTAACCTGGTCCAGTGCAGAGATTGTTTTGTTTCTCTCTGGAGCCACTTTAGTCTTTTGGAAAATGATGAAGCTGCTCAGGTTCTCCGAGGTCACAGGTGGGGAGCCCAGTGCCCTGCCTGGGAGGGTAGCGAAGGAGAAATAGAATCTACAGCGAATACGGTGCGTGGGTATAATTGTATAGCTCTGAGTTCATATGCTAAGATTTGAGGAATAGGACACATAATTAAACCGTGGTAGAAATATTTATCTTTTCAAAGCACTTACCCTGTGCTTATTAACAAATCTCGCCATAAGCATCAGAACAGAATCTCCAGACCTCATCTGTATTAGAGTTAGCACGACCCACCTTGTTTCCAGGCCCATCCCGACATTTGTGCATCTCAGGAACTTCAAAAATCACACTCTAAAAATTATTTCAGTGAGAGAAAGTAGGGTTAGAAATTTGAAAGTTTTAGAGCAATTGGTTACTCTTCCTGAATGAATCTAGATAGGACAGTTGCTTCTCGTTATAGCTTTAATTTTACAGCTTTAAATTGAGCAAATCAGCATTTGATTATGTCCAGTTTGGGCTCACAGGCGTGACATTTCCTATCTCCTCCTGTGCTACCCCAAAAAACAAATTTCCTCAAAACGTGCTATTGCTTTCATTACGTGTGTGCATTTAATAGAAATGATATACTGGTTTATGCTCAAAATAAGCCACGCCTTGACTAGGACCTTTTATTTAACTGGAATAGTTTTTAATTTCTGTTTT
>NW_006300032.1:2045806-2048899 GCF_000327345.1 Myotis davidii | reverse complement strand
CCCCCCCCCCCCCCCCCGCCCGCGATCTTTAGAACCAGATTACTTCTTGGGGAGCATATTTAAGGGATTTTTTTTCTCCACCCCTAGTAGTTTATTTCTTCTTCATGCTTCAGGAGGAAGACTTGCTAATAGATTTTTCCCCAATGCATAGAATCTATAAGTTTCTTAAGGAAGAAATGCCAGGTACATATTTCTAAAGGTATTAGAAGATATTGACTACTACCATATAGTAAGCATAATTCAGTCAGTGTTCTTGCCCTAGAGTGAATTCTCATCTCAAGTACCCTCAAATACTTCCCTTTCTTCCAATTCACTAATGTCATGAAAGAATAATCTGTCCGACCTACTTAATACTTCAATTCTAACCTGATTTTACCATATAACGCATTTAACATAATGATGAAAATTTTACTAACAAGAAGATCACATAAGTTGATAAATTGCCACTGTGGCGACATAGTTGTCAAATCCTAATAATCAGTGAAGGAATTTTTCTTAGCTAGTAACTTGCTTTTCAGTCCTGGAAATTGGAAAATTGATAAAATGTGAATAATTTTTCAATTACTCATCAGATACTCATCAAATGCCTACTCATGGGCAGGTGTTATGTGAGAGGCAGCTTCTAAATGACTCCTAGTGGCCTTAGCTGGTTTGGCTCAGTGGATAGAGCATTGGCCTGTGGACTGAAAGGTTCTGGGTTTGATTCCAGTCAAGGGCACATGCCTAGGTTGCGGGCTTGATCCTCAGTATGGGATGTGCAGGAGGCAGCCGATCAATGATTCTCTCTCATCATTGATGTTTCTAACTATCCCTCTCTCTTCCTCTCTAAAATCAATAAAAACATTAATCCTATATAATAAAAGGCTAATATGCAAATTGACCAAACAGTGGAACGACCAGTCGCTATGATGCATACTGACCACCAGAGGGCAGACACTCAATGCTCAGTCAGAACCCCTGAGCCAGGCTCATGGCGGGGGAGGGCAGCAGCCGTGGCGGGAGTCTCTCCCGCCTCCACAGCAGCACTAAGAATGTCCGACTGCCGTGGTGAGCAGGCCTAAGGCATCATTCGGACATCCCCCGAGGGCATGAATTTTGTGCACCCGGCCTCTAGTATAAAATAAAGTAAAATGACTCCCAATGATCCCAACTTCCTGGTGTCCATGCCCTTGTGAGTCCTTCCCTTGTGGGTCAGACCTGCTTCTAATGCAGGAGAGCCAAAGTTTTCTGTAAAGGGCCAGGTAGCATATATTTTTGGCTTTGTGGACCATATGGTCTTTCTTCCAATCACTCAACTATGCTGGTATAGTTAAGCTGTGTTCCAATAAAACTTTATTTACAAAAATGAGTGGCAGGCAATTATGGCCTGCTGACCACATTTGCTGATCTCTGTTCTGACTAATCAAAAGTGATGTAATCACTTCTGAGACTATGGTACACAAAGACTCTGGCTTCCATCTTGCCTACCCTCCCTTGCTCTTTCACTTGCTCATTTGGCCAGATACCATTTGTGAGCTAACCTATGGAGAAGCCTTCATGGGAGGGGAGTCTCCAGCCAACAGCCAGTAAGGAGCTGAGGTCCTTGTTCCAAAAAACACTTTCATGAGCCTGGAAGTAGATCATTCTCCCATCTGGCTATGGGATGACTTCAGCCCCAGCTGACATTTGGAGCATGAGAGATCCTGGCCAGGGGATCCAGTTAAGCCATGCCTGACTCCTGACCAAACTGAGATAATAATGTTTGTTTTTTGAAGCCACTAAGTATTGGAACTATTTGTTACACAGCATTAGATTTGTTACACACAAGATAACCAATACCATTTTCTCCTCTTGGAAATATTAAATATTAAACTTTCCAAAACATCTTACAAAATGAGACATGTTTAATTTTGTTCAATCAAGTCTTTCTCAAGCATATTGAACCATGGATTCTGTTTTTCCTAGGAAACACCTATTAATATTTTATGGAGCTATTTGGAGAAATAGAAAATGCTTGAATATGACAAGAAATCATTCCATTTAAAGAAGTAGTGATTGTCAGCATTCCATTTCTCCCTGGGTTGAGAGTCAGCAAAGTTGATATCTTAGAGAATAAACATAATCCTGTGGGAATTTATCTATGTCCATATCTACATTAATAATATCTATCTATATATATACATGATGTAGTGTACCCCAGCAATGTTTGGCTCAGTAAGCCGTTAACATGAGGATAATAAATCTGAGAACTGGCTACATAAAATTCCCTTGTTTGGGCTCTTGGAGGGATTTCACATAACAACAGCTGGGCATCTGATGAAGCTAAGGGTTTGTTTTGATTTAATGTTGATTCAGAAGTAGGTATTCCCACATTGCCATGAGGTTTTCCTCTGAACCACACATTATTACACTATAGTTCAACAAAACACATCACTGCCTTGATTTACACATGAGGAAACGGAGGCTCAGAGACTAAAACACTTGTAAAGCTTCAAGGGGTGGGGATGGGGTGGGAGGGGTTAGAGCAGGGACACAAATTTGGTGCTGTCATACTGCTCTTATAATATTTCTAAAATTGTTCCTAATATGGTATATGCATTTCCAATATATTCATCTTCAAAATGTGCTTCTATCTTACTGAAACGTAGTAAGAGTAGAGGCACTGCAAATGTTTGTCTTATGCTTGAAATCTTCTGGCTCTCCAATAAAATGTTCTCAGCTACTCCAGGCCCCATTGTTCTCTGCTTCTTGGAATTTATAGCAACAGATGGTTGCTTAGAAATATAGACATTTCTGATGCTCGAATCCCAGCTAGAATTTCACTGACAAGTGGTCGGTGAATTTGTGTTTTAATATCTTCAGTAATGGACATAACCGCCTGAGACAGCGAAAGCTGCTGAAGATTGATCCAAACTCTGCTTCTCTGACATCATCCATTGTTTCTAATTTTGTCTTCTGGGGATTTACAAACCATATGGAATTGATTATATAAAAAAGCCTTCAGTTAATTGGTGTGTGTGTGTGTGTGTGTGTGTGTGTGTGTGTGTGTGTGTGTGAGAGAGAGAGAGAGAGAGAGAGAGAGAGAGAGAGAGAGAGAGAGAGAGAGGGGGGGCG
>NW_006300032.1:2041237-2045761 GCF_000327345.1 Myotis davidii | reverse complement strand
AGAGAGAGAGAGAGAGAGGAGAGAGAGAAAGGGGTCCTTTTTTTAAAACAAACAAACAAACAGATACTCTGTTTTCTATAAATGTGAGAATCCATCTCTTCTCTTTGATTTATCATCTTACCAGTGTCTGTCTCTGTACTAATACCATGTCATCCTATTACTCTAGCTTTACATTGAGTCTTGATATCTGGAAACACTCCCTTGTTCTTCCAGACTGTCTTGATTATTTTTGGCCCTTTAAACTTCACAAATATTTTAGAATCAGCTTTTCACTCACCCCCCCCCCCCCCCCCCCATATTTCTTGGGATTTTAAAAATCGAGGTTGCATTGAATCTGCAGATCATTTTGAAGAGAATTAAACTCTTCATTCTTCCGAGTCTCTAATTCATGAATAAAATATCCCTTTCCAGTTATTTAGGTCTTTGAAAATGTTTTTCAATAAAGTGTTATAATTTTCTTCATAAATTTTGTACTTTTATTTTTTTTAGGTACTTCATAATGTTTAAATGTTTAACAGTATCATTTCTAAAACACCTTGGTTGAAAGAGAAGACGTAGAAAAATATGCAACTCTTAAGTGTAGAACTCAATGACGGCCAAAATGACTGACATGGGCTCCCACCACTAGATGGGTACCAGCACCTCAGAATCTCCTTTCACGTCCCTCCCTGTCTTTACCCTCCTTTTCCTCCCCAAAGGTAACCGCCATCCTGACTTCTAACACTATAGTGTAGAACTCTGTATAAATTAAACCATAGAAAATGTGCTATTTTGTTTTCAGCTTGTTTTGTTTAATGTCTTCCGTATGTCAGCCCTACATATTTTTGTGTGTAGCAGCATCCTGTTACATGAATATATGACAACATGGTTATCCATTCAACTGTAGATGGGTGCCTGGGCTTTTTCCAGCTTGGAGCTCTCTGACGCAGCTGGGAATATTGTGGATGTAACTGGTCCACGTGTTCATGTTTTTCTGTTGGGTCAAATGTATGCACATGTTCAACTTTAGGAAACAACGCCAAGCAGTTTTTCGAAGCGCTGATGTCACACCAGCTGTATGTGAGCGTCCTGGCTGCACACCAGCACATGGCTTCGTCAGTCTGTGCTGGGTAACAAACCACCCTGACATTTAGTAGCTTGAAACAGGAACCTAAGAAGAGGTAATGAAAGTTAAATGAGGTTGTAAGGTGGGACCTTAAACCAACAGGACTTTTCAAGAGAAGAAGAGACAATAGGTCTCTGCCTCTGTCTGTCTGTCTGTCTCTCTCTCCCATCCCCGCCCCTGTGTGTGCACAGGAGAAAGGCCTTATGAGACGACAGTGAGGAAATGGCCATTTGCAAGCCAGAAAGAGAGGTCTCACCAGAAACCAGCCCTGATAGCACCTTGATCTTGGACGTCTAGCTTTCAGAACGGAAAAAAAAATAAAGCCACCCAGTCTGTGGTATTTGTTATGGCAGCCCTAGTAGACTAAGACAGTGCTCCACTAAGCTGGGCCTAGACTCCTGACCCATAGAAACATTGAGTTTTAGGTAATTTGTTATATAACAATGGAAAACTAATATGTTAGCCTACTTTTCCCCTCTACATTCTGTTTGACTTGTGTCCTCAAAAGATAGGCAGGTGGAGTGCTGTCTTTGTGGCCTTCTTGCTTTCCGGGCTGGGGGTAGGGTGTGTGTGTGGTGGGGGAGTCACGTCCACATCCCTGTCTGATACAGAATCACTCCAACTTCGGAGTCATTTCCCAGCAAAAGGAAAAACAACTGGCTTAGATTCACATTTGGGTGAAATCAGAGGCGGACAGAATAAATTACAATCACTTGGAGTACATGAACTTCCTGTGTATATTTGTATGGATTCTCTTCCATGGATATATATGCCCATGCATTGTTGTAATTGTGCAATTCCTATAAGGAAAATATTAATATACTGGATGTTTCTAGGTGATCTTGATGAAACATCTTTTGAAAGGAACCTATAGTTTCTAGGACTGGAGGAAAACAATTTGCGGGGATGTCAGCTGGGGATTCTTCCAGGAGAACCCTGGAAATGGAGAGCTTCCACACGCGATTCAGTGCCTGGACACCATGTAGCAACAAGGCATTAAACAGACAGGTGAGTTACATGCTCTAGAATAGAACAAGTTTAATTTGTAAGGCTCATTTTCTATGACATTTGGGGTCTCATGTTGCCATATATTTTCTAAAAATACCCCTAAAGGATTTAGTTTTTGAGTCACTTTGAATAAAAATCAACCTACATTTGTCTCACCCTAGTCCCCAACTCCTACCTTATAGAAGGCTCCAGATCTGTTTCCCTTTGCTATGTACCTTCAGGGACAAAACAGAAGTCTCCAGAACACACACTGTTTACAGTGACAGGAAAGAGAAAAGCCAGGTGCTTTTGGTGTGGTGTTAACATTCCAGGGTGGGCAAAAGTAGGTTCACAGCCCTGGTCAGGTGGCTCAGTTGGTTGGAGCATCTTCCCGTGCACCAGCAAGGCTGTGGGTCCAGTTCCCGTCAGGCACATACTTAGGCTGCAGGTTGGATTCCCAGTCGGGGTGCGTATGGGAGGCAACTGATCGATGTTTCTCTCTGACGTGGATGTTTCTCTTTCTCAAATCAATAGAAACATATCCTTGGGTGAGGATTGAAAAAAAAAAGTGGGTTTACAATTGTGAGTGTGAAACAGAGTTTATTCTTGTATTACTTATTTGCATTATTAATATTAGTTATTATTTCATATCCTTATTTATTTATGATTTATCTTTAGGTCATAATGGCTGGCAATTTAAGCTGCCCTTGGGTATTTCTCTGTGTATTTCTTTAATCCGCTGTTCCCTCCTGTGCCAGCTGTGTGGCCCGATGGCCTGGGGATGTCCCCTCTGACAGGTAGCGCAGGAAGTAGTCCTTGAACGGCTCTGTCAGGCCTTGATGCGGAAGGCTGGCTGGGCCTTCAGAGCTCGTTCAGGCCCGCTCACAAGGGAGGGAGACCACACGAGCTCGGACCAAGGCCTGACTGAGTAATACATCAGCGAGTGTGTCTATGTCATCTGAGCAAAGCTGGGCTGACACCCAGGTTTGGGGGGATGCTGGTTCTTGGTGTATGTCCTTCCTGGAGACACGTCTAACAATGGCTATTTAGCAATATTTATTAACTTTCATTTTGGTGGGTGCCATGTAGCTATAGGACTGTGGGTTAGTAAAAATCATACCTACTTCACATGGCCTCGTTTTCACAGTTCAACAAGGGTAGGTAGCCTGCTTGTGCTTTCAAGATGAAATATTTGGAACCTGTTTCCCCAGGCTATATCAGCCAAGGTGGAAACAAGAGCCAGGATTCCTTACCTCTCTGCGTTGAAAGAGGCCTCCATGGGCCACTCTGTAATTATATCTCCCGCCAGCACATCCAGCAAGCCTGGGCTTGTCTGTGCCCCGGGAAACAAGCAGATGAAGCTGGAGGGAGAGACCTCCACTACGCATGTGCTCTGTGAACTGTAAACTGCTGTGCAAATATGAGTTGTGAGGTGGTTAACTTGCTTAGCAACTAAGAATATATTAAACTACACAGAAAAATGTCATTCCCCCTCCCCTTACAGCTCTTTCAGGAAAGAGTTGCTCTTATAAGTCATTGGTTTGACCTCTGGACTACCAAGCAACGTCAAGAATTCTTATTCACGATACTTTTACGCTGCACTAAATCACAACTAAGGTAAATGTAGCTGATTGATGTAGTTATTGTTGGTTCTTAATGAAAACAAAATGTTTATATAACCTTCAAGGGTATTTTCCCCTAGAAAAAAAACAAAGCCATTGGTATTTTGACGTTTGAAGGTTTATAAACACTCTTCTGCTGCTGATTCCTTGAGAGCGACACGGAACCTCTGGGGCTTTAACATCTTCATATCACGGGGGGATGTTTAGTTTTTGCAAAAACTTGTCAATAGCCTCAGCCAGTGAATGTTTAACAACCCCGTCGTGTATTAAGTCCCCGTGGGAACTATTAGATGATGAGATACATCAAGTAGATACCTGGTACATAGGTAGACACTCCATAAATATTTGTTACCGGAATGGTTGTATTTGAAACATAGCTGAGCAGTAACCATGGCAGCAACACATAGGAACATGGGCAATGCTTGCACAGCAGTGGTCACTGATGACCAGTGTGTCCTTGTTCTTGTTCGTACCCTTCTCTCCTACTATGTCTACTATCTCCTTTGAAATCCTGCAGCAAAGACGGTGTGCTATTTGAAGGTGTTAGTTGAAATACCAGGGGTTGCTCATATTCTGATCAGGAATTAATACTCCAGAGGTAGTTAGCTAATTTTGTACTGGAAAGGTCACCGTCTCAGTCATTACCACATGTTTTACTAATTAACATAGCAAATATCTGGCATTAGTTACTATCAGAGCAGCTAGCGGCTGGTTAACTTGCCAGATGAGTGTTAGGAATGGAGTGTCTCTGGTGAAATTGAAGATGTGGCACAGACCGGAATATTCTAGTGAGCCCTGCAGTGTGCTTGG
>NW_006300032.1:2038998-2041129 GCF_000327345.1 Myotis davidii | reverse complement strand
AGGGAAAGGATGGTTTCTCGGGTTTCATCTCCAAACAAACAGCCTTATCAGTCTGGGGATTTCTGGGAGTCTGAGGTCAACCACGAGGGTAATGACAGACTTGTTTCTGGAATGTGAACTGCTTCTCGTCCTTTCTCATCTGAGTGAACCTTTCACCCAGAGGACAGAGCGCTGGGACTTCAGCCTACAGGAGAGGCCGGCTTGGGCTTATTCACCCAGGTTTGCTTCGTAAACCTCTAAGTACGGCATCACGCGGTGTGAATGGCGTTCCCTACAACCTGGTGGGAAGGTTGGGGGGACTTTGAACCCCTTAAGTAGCCACTGAAAAGTACTGGAGACTTGTGCAAGACCAAATTGGCTTTTCCAGTTTGCAATACCCGCCTCCCACTTTTTCTCGCACTTTTTCCTGCCCATCTATTATGCTCAGCCATTTCCTCTCTCCTACCCACTCGCTCACCTTCTCCGTTGCCAGCTTTCTCCTGCATCCTGGGCACATAGTGGATTGTTAATCGACTGTCCCTTATGAAGCCACTGAGTCACTGGAGGGAGACAGACGCCTTCTTGGTTGTGTTTAAAGAAGCTGCAAAAACAAGCCACAGAGAAACAGCTCTCCAGTCAGTGCTGAAAAGTCAGGGAAGGGAACTTTTTATGGCAGTCATTGGCCAGGTTTGCTTCTACTCCAGTTCGACAGCTTTCAAGATAAGAAAATTATAGGCCAAACCCCATATCCATATTGCTTTGTGGTTTAGTCTCATGTATCATAGACCAAGCAATTTTAGTTGTAACCACTAGAGGTCACTAGAGAACTTCTGGTATATTTTGAGGCTTATTAACATTCGGGCTGACATTTTGTCACTGGAAATTGCATCCTTTGTCTGGTACCTGAATTCTTTCTATGGGACAAGGGTATGGGACTAATCTATTCAGGAAGATTACTTTTCTTTGTTTCCTAGCAGCTGTGTTTCTGCAGGGTGCTGTTTGTATTTCATCATTCCACAAATCTGTTATTACATACTCTGGGCTGCTGATTTTAGGGGAAGTTGTATGTCAATTTCTGGTCTCTATATTTGGCATCCTGAATCCATCTTTAATTGGTAGTGGTGGTTTTTCTTGTTTAACATCAATCAGTTCACTCCCCAAAGTCTGGATTCAGTCTTTCTTGTACCACTTCCTCCCCATTTCTTTCAGCTAGCCATTCCTTCTCTCCTACCAGCATCTGCAGATCCCATGGGTTCATAGTGTTATCCAATCTGAGTGGTGCTAAATTTTAATTAAATCTTAAAAGCCCAACTCATTTTATTTTTTAGAGTAAAGTAAGAGCAATCACCTTTCTTTGAAGCATCTATTGAGAGATAATTCACATACAACAAAATGTATCTATTTAAAGGATATAGGCCAAGTTTTAGTAAGTTCGGAGTTGTGCAACCATTACCACAACCGAAGTTTAGAATGTTTCCGTCACCCCATAAAGAAACCCCATACCCATTAGCAGTCACTCCTTATCCCCACCTCCCAGCACTGGGAAACCACTAATCTACTTTCTGTTTCTATAAATTTGTCTTTTTTGGGCTTTTCATATAAATGGGATCATACACTTTGTGACTGCTACTTTCAAGTATTACAATATTCTTACCATTCACCCATCTTGTAGCATATATCAGCACTTCTTTCCTTTTTATTGCCAAATAATATTCCAATGTATTGATATGCTATATTTTATTTACCCACTCATCAGCTGATGGACATTTGGGTTGTTTATGCATTTTGGCTACTGCGAATAATGCTGCTATAAACATTAGTGTACAAGTTTTTCTATATGGATGTGTTTATTTCTTTGAGGTATATACCTAGGAATGGAATTGCTGGGTCAAATGGTGGCAGGACAATTGACTTTTAACTATTAAGCATTTCTTTTGAATCACATTTATTCCTATAGTCCTTGTTCCTTGGTAACTATGAATAAGCCTGTGAATAAACAGGAGAATTTAGCATTTTTTATAAATGAGCCAAGCTACAGTTATTCAAATTACCTTGTTATCAAGTCAGAGAAGCCAAGCTTTAGGTGTTTTGCAATTCCTGAATAAGATTTTTTAATTGTTGACAGTATTACAGATGTTCCCCATTCTCCCCC
>NW_006300032.1:2033978-2038884 GCF_000327345.1 Myotis davidii | reverse complement strand
TTCCCCATTCTCCCCCCCCCCCACTTTGCCTCCCTTCACTCAGCCCCACCCCATCCCAGACCTTCCCCACACTATTGTCTGTGTCCGTAGGTTAGGCATAATATTGTTTTAATTCAGGCAGTTACAGCTATAACGCTTAAACAAGATATGCAGTATTGGTCAGAAACATGCCATCACCTTTAAAAGTTTCCTTTAAAAGTTTCTTCTTAATCTCTATGGGATGTAGACAAACATCTAATATTTTCTTTCCTAATAAATATTCCGTATTGTTATGATTTAAGAAGATTTCTTAAATGGAGTTTTATGATTAGTTAAGACATCTTTCAAAGGTTCAGCTTCTGAAATCGCCCCCTTGGCAGAGATTCTCCCTCTCACCTCGACTTAAATGTCTCCTCTCCCGGGAAGCCTTCCCTGCTCGTTTTTCACCACTAGCAATTTTTACAAACCTCTACCACGGCATTTCCCCAATACATTATGCTTATATGGCCACGTGTCTAATGGTTTCCAGGGGTGTCGTCCCCCTGCCGCTTGACTGGGCTGACCCCTCCTGCCACTCCTTAAAGGGAACGGGGCTGCTATGGCTGTCACACTCGGAGAAACCTCGGGGAAGTTGCTTCGGTCTCCTAACCACACTGGTGAGACCAGTTCCAAATTGCCTCTGCTCAGTACCAGGGAACGCCCCACCCGAAGGCCTCTCTGGAGCTGCCCAGACTTGCCGCTTACCCTGGCGGGTGCGGCCACATTCATGCAAATTCATTCCCCAGAGATGGATGGAATTTCTGTGGGTGTGTGTGTCTCAGGGGAGAGAGGGATAATGATCAGTGATGAGCTCTAATTATTGGTCTCCCTCGGAGCCACTGGAAATGGGGTTGCAGGGCAGAACACCCACCAACCAACATACAGATGAGAGCACCCCCGCCCCCCGCTGCCCCCGGCATCACCTCCCACTTCCGTACACCTGCCCCTCTTCCAAGCACCCCTGGGAGGGCTCAATTCAGGATGCGTAACTCAGTTGTGAACTGTGAGGGAGTCTTGTATATAAATTTTTCAGAGACAATATATTTCTAGGTTAATTTTGAATACAGAACAGCTACACCACTGTGAGTTCCTGCACACCCGTTAGAGAGAATATTTCTGTGAGGAGGCAGTGGAGAGGAGAGGAGAGTATTAAGAGACACAATGGGTTTCTGACTATCTAACATAGTCTTGAAATTAGAGTCATCCTGACTCTTCCCTCCCCTCAGCTCGTAGTCTGGACATGTTCCTGTCCTTTCATATAGACCAGATGGTCATAGGCAATTGTATGAAATACTGTATGTCAAGCATGTCAAACTCACGGCTTGTGGGCCGCATGCCTCGTTTATTTGGCCCATGTTAGCCTTTGAGTTTGACATGCTTGCTGTATGGATTAACATTCATTGTTGGGGTGGTTTTTAGGGGTGGATGAAGTTAAGAAAGAAAACCCCTGAGTTTAAAAGAAAAAAAGGAGAAACCCAATTAAAAACCCTAAGCTGTTTAACTGGGTGGGAATGGGGACAGAAGGAGAGCAGATGGCAAACCTGTGCATTGACGTTCTCACTTCCTGTTGGGTAAATGATGTCTCTACTTATTAATGTGTCACTTATCTTTGTAGCACTAAGCACCACCTGGCATTATGTTGTATACAGTGCTTGTTGGTTTATTTCCTGTCTACATGTCCATGGAATGTAAGAACTTCTTCCGGTGACTCTTTCTGTCCCTAGCACTTAGAGCAATACCACCTACAGAGTAGCCACTCAATAAATGCTTATCGAATGAATGAATGAAGATGTTTAAAACACTCCCATTACAACAATAATCAAAAGGTGATCAGAAAAAAAATATTTTTCGTTTGATAATTTGTAGGAGGAAAACATTTTTTAAGATATGCCAAGTTTTTGAATAGAGGCGATTACTAATACTTTGCTTCATTCAAAACTTTTCATTATTTAATTAATTCCAGACCTCTATAGAGCAATCCAAAGGAATTGTGCACAACAATACGACCTAAGGGGCTCCTGCCACACAACTCCACGGGCTGCTATTCCACACTGTCATCTGTGTGAATGGCACCTCTCGAAGTTCATTGCACAGCTTCCCAAACGCAGCAGCCCAGATAGTACTACCAGCCATTTATAAAGTACATGATATTAGCTTTCAGCTCCAGCAAGTGTCCTCTTAACCTCTGTGCAAGAGGAGTCAAATTCACAGATAATCAGGGGAAATGGAGACAAGGTTTTAAGAGACTATTTGTCTGTGCTCTGTATTTAAGAATCTCTTTAAGAAATGTCCAGGAGGGTCGCAGCAGAGTCAGGTTAGAAGTGGCTGCCCGGGAGACCTGCATGGCCTAGCAAGTCTCAGAAGCAGAAGTAGCCTGCCATGGCGCAGAGTGAACGTTCAGTGACACATGCCATCACTCCTCCTACTCTCTCTATTATTCTTTTAAAAAATATATATTTCATTGATTTCTTACAGAGAGGAAGGGAGAGGGATAGAGAGTTAGAAACATCAATGAGAGAGAAACATTGATCAGCTGCCTCCTGCACACTCCCTACTGGGGATGTGCCTGGAACCAAGGTACATGCCCTTGACTGGAATCGAACCTGGGACCCTTTAGTCCACAGGCTGATGCTCTATCCACTGAGCCAAACTGGCCAGGGCTCTATTCTTTTATTTCATGATCAGAATGCTTTCAAGTGCAAACAGCAGAAATGGAATTCAAACCAGCTTAAAAATAAATGTGAATTTATTGACTTAAGATTGGTCTAGCTGCCTGGCCCAGTGGTTGAGTATTGACCCATGAACCAGGAGGTTTGATTTCTGGTCAGGGCACAGGCCCAGGTTCCAGGCTCGATCCCCAGTAGGGCGTGTGCAGGAGGCAGCTGATCGATGATTCTCTCTCATTATTGATGTTTCTATCACTCTCTCCCTCTCCTTCCTCTCTCTGAAATCAATTAAAAAAAAAAAAGGTTGGTCTAGCTTTGGGCTGGGCTAGATCCTTGGAATCAAATGATGTTACTAGATCTCTTTCTCTCTGTGTGTCTGTTTTTCCTTCCGGCCCCCCCCCCTCCTTCTTTCTCTCCCTTCTCCCTGCTCTGCTTCCCTATCTGTGTTGTATGCAACTAAAAAGATAAGTGCAAGGCCATTAATCAGGAAATTATAAATTAGTAGTAAGGGTAATAAGAAATAATCCTGATACTATGTTTAAAGATGCCAATTTTCTCTAAGTTAATCTTCAAGTTTAATTAAATCTCAGTAAAAATCCCCCAATAGAATTTCCTTATGAACCTTGAGAAACTTATTCTAAAACTAATCCAGAAAAGAAATGGACAATAGTTAAGAAAAATTTGAATATAAAAAAATGAGCAAGAATTGTACTGCCAGATAATAAAAGCACTTTTATCCATTTAATAAATACTCCTTACAACCCAGCAATTTCACTTCTGGATGTTTATCTGAATAAAAACAAAAACACTGATTTGAAAAGATATACACACCCCTATATTCAATGCAGAATTATTTAAAATTCTCTAAAATTTTTAAAAATAAGATATGGATGCAACCTATTTGTCCATCAACAGATGAATAGATAAATAAAGCGGCAGTACATATATACAATGGAGTATTACTCAGCAATATAAAGGAATGAAATACTGCCATTTGCAACAACATGGATGAACCTAGAGAGTATTAAGCTAATTGAAATAAGTCAGTCAGAGAAAGACAAATACTATATGATTTCATTTATATGTGGAATCTAAAAAAAATAAAACCAACAAACAGAAACAGACTAAGATACAAAGAACAAACTTATGGTTGCTCTCTTAATCGCTGAAGACTTTAGCACTTGGTTCTTCATTTCCTTTGTACCCCAATCCCAGTCATTATTCTATGTATCATTGGATGCACACGGAAACCCATCTAATACACACCCTTACCATGCCATAGAGCAGTGATGGCGAACCTTTTGAGCTCAGCGTGTCAGCATTTTGAAAAACCCTAACTTAACTCTGGTGCCGTGTCACATATAGAAATTTTTTGATATTTGCAACCATAGTAAAACAAAGACTTACATTTTTGATATTTATTTTATATATTTAAATGCCATTTAACAAAGAAAAATCAACCAAAAAAACGAGTTCGCGTGTCACCTCTGACACACGTGCCATAGGTTCGCCATCACTGCCATAGAGTGTTTGCAAAGCCACCAGACAAGACTCAAGAGATGCTACCTTGGCAACTAGGAAACGGGTACCTCTACCAAACTCGCTTGCCCCTCTCGAGGCCGCCTCCCAAGCTCTTCCCCAGTCACTTTCATCACAATTTTGGCAGCTTCTTTCCACTCCTTATCAGAAACTTAAGAGCAGAGAATTCGATTCAAGCCCCATATTACTAAGCCTTGTTATTTTTGCAAAGTACACATTGTACATTCAGTAGCACACTGCAAAACATTAGCATGAATTATTTAAAAGAAGCTTTCCTTGTCACAATAAATGAGCAAAGCACATTTTGTTCATTGTCTCCTTGCGTGTTGTTATTTCTCTTCACAGATTTATCCTTTTGCAACACTAACTAAAATGCAACTAGCCACGGTGTCATTACTGCAAACTCGTCCGTTCTGCTGCTCATGCACTGATTTCTTAAATGTGACTGAAGCATTTTCTTTCCTTCTTGCTTAGGATTCATTCATTATGCTTTAATGTGTCCTTGTAGGCACAGACTAGGAAACATCTATAAAACATGTATAATTGGGGTTTTCTTTAAAAAGTAATTCAATTCTTCCCTTTTGCTCTGCTGGTATGAATCAGTAGAAGCTGTGGGGTGCGAAGGGGATGGGAATAAAAACTCCAGAGATACTGAGTCCCCTCTTTGAAAAGGAGGCTGAAGA
>NW_006300032.1:1995201-2033924 GCF_000327345.1 Myotis davidii | reverse complement strand
TGCACCTTATTTTATTGTGTTTTGTAATACCAAATGAGAGCAAATTGTCTGTCAAGAGCCAGTGAAATGACTGAGAAGCCTGCCTCAGACAGTGATGAGTTAGATCAGTGATCCATTGGGGTTAACTGTTCTTGGTGTTGGCATAGTCTCATTCAACTTGAATGTTAATCTCTATCAATACTGAGAAGAGCCCTAACCGGTTTGGCTCAGTGGATAGAACGTCGGCCTGTGGACTCAACGGTCCCAGGTTTGATTCCGGCCAAGGGCATGTACCTTGGTTGCGGGCACATATCCAGTAGGGAGTGTGCAGGAGGCAGCTGATCGATGTTTTTCTCTCTCATCGATGTTTCTAACTCTCTATCCCTCTCCCTTCCTCTCTGTAAATAATCAATAAAATATATTTTAAAAAAATACTGAGAAGATTCCCCAAGGGACATTTCTGTCTGCAGACACTATATGCTGCAGGACATGCACCACTCCATTCTTTGCCCTCCTGCTTACATCATGCGTACATGCATACACGAGCACACAGGCACACATGTGCGCGCGCACGCACACACACACACACACACGTGCTTTCCCCAGACTGACATGCCAACAGGTTCATTTTAAAGCCACTTTGTTTTGTCTCAGGTTGTGACAAAGCTGCATGGGCAGGAATCAAGAGAGCTGGGCCTTAAAATAGAGCCGGGGGAGTAGAAACACACAATAATAGGCAATCATTCAACCTTGGAACTAAAACAGGCAGCCTCTTTTCTTTTTTTCAAAAAGTCCTTTTTGTTTTGCAATAACTTTAACTTACAGAAAAGTTGCAAAAACGGTATAAATAATTTATTTAAACTGTCCATCTGGATTCCTCAATTGTTAACATTTTTTGCCATATTATTCCAAATCATTTGAGAGTAGATTGTAAACATGTTGCCCCACTAACCCTATGCCTTTCAGTAAGTCCTAAAAAAACAAGGAGAGCCGGCTGAAAAATCAAGTACATGCTCTAATAGCAGGACATCAGCATTTATTGAGCACTACCATCCAACTCACAGACTCCATTCAATATTCCCGATTTTTCCAACAATGTCCCTTATAAATCATCCTTTCCTTCTCATTCCAGAATCCAATCCACAGTCACCGATTGTATTTAATTTTTATGTCTCTATAGCCACGTTCAATTGCTCAGTGTTTCCTTGTTTTCTCTTGACACTTGAAGAGCACAGATGTATTACTTTGTTGAATGACCTTCAGTTTGTGGTTGGCTGACATTTCCTCAGGATCACAAGCAGGGTATTACATTCTGGGCAGGAAGAACACAGAAGCGATGCTGTGTTCTCAGTGGATCCCATCGGGGGCCAACCATGTCCTTGTGTCCCACTGATCGTGATGTTGACTTTACTGCTTGGTTAAGATGACTAATTATGGCCCTAACCGGTTTGGCTCAGTGGATAGAGCATCAGCCTGCGGACTCAAGGGTCCCAGGTTCGATTCTGGTCAAGGGATGTATTTTCGTTGTGGGCACATCCCCAGTAGGGAGTGTGCAGGAGGCAGCTGATTGATGTTTCTCTCTCATCGATGTTTCTAACTCTTTATCCCACTCTCTTCCTCTCTGTAAAAAAATCAAAATATATATTAAAAAAGATGACTAATTATGAAGTATTTTGTATTAATTCATTAATAACTAAAAAGTATTGGAGTGATTACCTTGAAATGAATTAAAAATATTTGAATCCATGCAAATATCCTGTTTCTCATCAAACTTGTTTGCTGCATCCATTGGTGATTCTTATCTGAAGCATTTATTACTATGATAGCTACCAAGTGGTGATTTTTCTAATCTAATTCCTCTACATGTGTGAGCTGGTGTTCTGTTGCAAGGTAGAATTTGCCCTCCTCTCACGACTTGTAGATGAGGCTCTAGCTAAGCCAGCAGTTTGGGTAAATTCCTGGTCAAGACTCTCTCTGGGTCTAGTGGATGTTCAGCAACTTGTTCATGAATGTAGCTAAGGCCTTTTTGTCCCTAACTGGAGGTGCTGTTTTCATTTCACTTGGAAACTTTCTGAGGCGTGACCCACTCTATGGGAATGTAGGTCAAAGAAGACCCACGGGAGAATGAGATCTGTTCAGAATCATTACTTTTCTTGCAGTGAATCCATCTGTCCATTACGACCCAGCAACAGGGCAGCAGTAGTCCCTTAGAAGAGAGAAAAAGTTCTAGTCTCAGTGGCCTGAGGTAAATGAGTTCTGGTAGATTCTTATTGTCAAGTTTCCAATCAGGCATTTGTGACCAGTAATTCCATGAAGTTTGGAGGAGATGAGAAATTCCAGAGAAGAGTTTGATTTACTGGTACCTGGATTGCTCCCAAACTTTCTTATTCTAGAGATTCTTATTCAAGGTGGCCACCCTCAGGGAGCTTGGGACTGTGGCAGATGTTTATGCTAATATCCAAAAAGGACAGTCATTTTTGTTGTTGTTTGTTTTTATACAGTTGGTGGCTGCAGGGCCAGCAATGCATCTTTCATGGGCTGTTGAATGTCTCTTTGGCATCGATAGCCCCAAGATGACTACTTTAATAGGGCCTTAGATTTTGTCTTTATTCAAGAGCTGTGCTGAGGCAGCTTGAAATGCAGTGTAAGAAGTTTTCTTGATGGATGTCATATAAAAAAGTTTTCTTTATAGATGTCACATTAAGAAATTATTGAATTTCTTTAGGTATGATGATAGTATTCGATAATATATTTTTTAATGTTCTCCTTGTTTAGTATACACACTGAAATGTTTATAGATAAAATATGATGTCTTGGAGTTATTTTAAAATAACATGGAAGTGGGGAAATGAGGAGGAGGAGGAGGAGGAGGAAGAAGAAGAAGAAGAATTTTAAAAAGCTGTGTATCTGTCTCCTTGTGAATACCTTAGAGTAGGGGAGCGCCATAACTGACACAGCTCTATTTGAGAGGTGTCTGTTGCCCGCATTAGGATTAATTACACAATTGGATCATGATCATAGGTAGTCTCTTAAAGTGCCCTAGAAATTGTCAGTGGTTTACATGAAGTGGCCGTGGGTGTCTGAACTATATCAAAGTTGTCCATATTTCCAAACATTTTTAAAGGAAAAGGCTCTCGTGTTCTCCTCACTCCGTGCACTTTGCAGTTGATGTGAGAAGACATTTAAAGATGTTTCTGGCATTTTCTGTTTTTTAATCTGTAAGATGGTGTTACCTATTTGGTTATTGGCTAGAAGTTCTGAGTTATCTGTATCTATAGTTTGTAAAAAAAACAAAACAACCGAGACAAGCTCTTGGTGCTTTTTGCTTGGCGTCGAGGCTGTGGGCAGGGTGCCTGTGAAGAGTGGACCAGGGACTGCAGTGGGCATCCACTTAGCTTCAGGCTGTCCTGTTTGTGTTCATAGTGACATGACACTCTGCTAGTCTTAGCTCTGGAAAAGGGGGGTCAGCTGGCGTGAGAAGAGTTTGGGTCTTTTTCAGTTAAGTGTGGTAGTTTTAAACTGTTTGTTCTTAAACTGTATAATTCTTTATTTTCAGCAAAGTGAAGACTCACTGCATCAATGAAAGTTCAAGAACCTTCTGTACTAAACACAATTTGGAATGTTTTTTTTTTTTTTTTACTTTTATATACTTAGAATACCGAAATATTTTTTGAAGTTAAATAAACAGTATTACATTAAAAAATATTAGAAAAAATAGCAAATTTTACCCAAAGCAAGTAAAAGGAAAAGAATAATGAATAGTAAAAATAAATAAAATAGAAAATGAACAATTTAAAAAATCTACAAAAACAAAAGCTGTTTTTTAAAAAAAGTAACAAAGTTGACAAACTGAGTAACAAAGAAATAAAGAGAGAAAACATAAATTATCCAATGTCAGGACTAAAAAAGGGGGTATTGCTATAAATCCTACAAACATTAAAAGGTATTATAAGAAAAGTTTCAATAATTTTATACTCACAAGTTCAACAATTTAAATAGATGTTTTATTTTGTACAGTTCATGGATATTGGTGTTCTGAACTAAATTTCTGTGTGTTTCTTCTTAGGTTTGTCCATGACCAGTTTTCAGAAAGGATGAAAGTGTCCAAAGTGGATTTCTCCACAGTGTTACCACGCTTCATTTCTCTCTACATCTTTTCCTTTCTGAGTCCAAAAGATTTGTGTGCAGCTGCACAAGTCAGCTGGCCCTGGAAGTTTTTAACTGAACAGGTTTACTACTTGTTACTTCCTAGCTAGGGTTCAAATACAACAGTCATCTGTAATGAGGCTGCTGGGGTAACTTTCTTCCCAGAGATAACGGGGGTATCTGAACCATACCTAACGTATCCTTAAGGAAAAAAATAGGGATACGTACATTATTTTGTAAGTAACAGATATACATTATTCTAATAATTCATGTAATTATAATATTTTTTAAGTACTCAATTATTTAGAAAATATTTTACCTTGGCTAAAAATGTCCATTCTTTCCTAAAAATTATTTAAGCTTTGGTTTTTATATAATACTAGAGGCCTGATGCATGAAATTTATGCGGGGGTGGGGGGATCCCTCAGCCTAGCCTGAACACTTTCCATTCCAGGACCCTTCAGGGAATGTCCGATGGCCAGTTTGTATGACATACCAGCTGTATGACATCCCTCTCACAATCTGGGACCACTGGCTCCAAACTGCTCACCTGCCTGTCTTCCTGGTTGCCCCTAACTGCCCTCCTCTGCTGGCCTGGTCACCCCTAACTGCCCTCTCTTGCCGGCCTGGTCGCCCCTAACTGCCTCTGCCTTGGCCCTCGCCACCATGGCTTTGTCCGGAAGGATGTCTGGAAGGATGTCCGGTCTAATTAGCAAATTAACCTTTTATTAGTATAGACTAGAGGCCTGATGCATGAAATGTGTGCATGGGGAGAGGTGCTCCCTTAGCCCAGCCTGCGCCCTCTCACAGTCCGGGAGCCTCGTGATTGATCTACCCCCAAAGGGAGGCCCCGCCCACCCGCCTCAGTGCCACCCACCAGGTAGCCTGGGCCTCCCTCTTTGGGGTGATCGATTGTAGGGTTCCACAGTGGGTCCCAAAGAGGGAGGTCCTGCCCACCTGGCAGGGGCTCCGCAATGGATCACACCCTGCAGAGGGAGGCCCCACCCACCTGCCACAGCCCGCTGGTCGGTGGCCTGGGCCTCCCTCTTTGGGGCAATTGTGGATCCCCCCGATTGATTGCCCCGCCAGCCGGTGGCCTGGGCCTCCCTCTACGGCAGTGGTTCTCAACCTTCTGGCCCTTTAAATGCAGTTCCTCATGTTGTGACCCAACCATAAAATTATTTTTGTTGCTACTTCATAACTGTAATTTTGCTAGTGTTATGAATCGTAATGTAAATATCTGATATGCAGGATGGTCTTAGGCGACCCCTGTAAAAGGGTCGTTCGACTGCCAAAGGGGTCGCGACCCACAGGTTGAGAACCACTGCTCTACGGGGTGATCATAGGGTGATGGCAGGGCCCCCCAACCAATCGCATCATACCCGCCTTGGCTGGCTTGGCGTCAGTGGGTATCATAGCATGGTCAGTCCAGGTGGTTGTTGTGCTATTTGGCTGTTCGGTCAATTTGCATATTACAGTTTTATTATTATAGACTAGAGGCCTGGTGCACGAATTCATGCACCAGTGGGGTCCCTCAGCCTGACCTGTGGGATTGGGCTTAAACTGGCTCTCCAACATCCCCTGAGGGGTCCCGGATTGCAAGAGGGTGCAGGCCAGGCTAAGGGACCCCACTGGTGCACGTTTGGGGCTGGCAAGAGAGGTTGGCTAGCCAGGGAGAGACTGTAGGAGGGCTCCAGGGCATATCTGGCCCATCTCACTCAGTCCTGATCGGCTGGACCCCAGCAGCAAGCTTACCTACCAGTTGGAGCATCTGCCCCCTGGTGGTCAGTGCACATCATAGTGAGCAGTTGAGTGGCCTTAGCATATCATTAGCATATTATGCTTTGATTGGTTGAGTGGCTGAACGAACAACCGGACACTTAGCATATTAGGGTTTTATTATATAGGATTATTTTATCCATGGTAATTCACAATTTCAACTGAGCTCTCTTTGGCTAATATCTGTAAAGAAGATAAGCCTGCCTCTGACATATTTGTCCCTTCATTTCTTTTTAAAAGGCTTAATAAAATGTGATGGGGACATACTTTAAAAACAAGTCAATAACTTACTTCTTGAACCTGTACACACTTACCAGGGTGGCTTATGGGAGATTCTGATCCCAGAGGACACCTCACTGTCTGTGATTGGGCCACATGCAAGAGCCAACTGTGGGCTTTTTATTGCTACAAAAAAGTCCAGGCTTAGTGTTTGCATGGTGTATTGTTCTCTTTCTATTTTCAACCTTTCTATGTCCTTATGTTTAAAAAATATGTCGTATAAACAGAATATGGTGGTGGTGGTTGTTTTTTAACATTTAGCAGTCTTTGACTTTTAGCTGGGGTAATTTGGTCTGTTTACATTTATGTAAATACTGATATATTTGGGCCCAACTCTACCATTTTACTATTTATTTTTTGTTTGTTCCATGTGTTTTGTATTTCATTTTTCTCCTTGTCTTCTTTTGGAGTACTTAAATATTTATTTATTTTTATTGTTAATTATGAATTCTTCAGAAGTTCTTTCATGGCTACCCTAGCGATTACAGCATGCATGCTAGGATTATTTCACCACTTATGAGATAAGACAAAGAGCTTAGAATCCTTTAACTCCATCCCTCTCGTTCCCCTTGGTTTCTATGCTTTTGTTGTCAGATATTCTAATGCCATCTATAATCTACACTAATAAAAGACAAAGATGTTAATTGACCATACCTTTGCTATGCCCTAAGCCACGCCCACCAGCCAATCAGAGCGACTATATGCAAATTAACCCAGCCAAGATGGTGGTTTGCAGCCACAGAGCTGGAGCAAGCAGGAGGTTTGGTTGCTCGGGCGATGGAGGAAGCCAAGCTTCCCGCCTGCTATAAGCCAGCTGTGGCCTCCCCTCATGGCAATAAAGTTTCAATTATAGAAGACAAATAAACCCCAGATACCTGCTTCCAGCCAGCCTTCACTGGGAGCTTGGGTGGCTGGGGGTTGTGGCCAGCCTGCAAACAGCCATCAACCCCTCACCCAGGCTGGCCACACCCTAATGGGGTGAGAGTCCCCACTGGGGGGCTTAGACAGCCTGAAAACGGCCCTCAGCCCCTCACCCAGACTGGCCAGGCACTCCAGAGGGAATCCCTATCCTGAAGGGGCTGTGGCCAGCCTGCAAACAGCATCAGCCCCTCACCCAGGCTGGCCAGGCACCCGAGGGGAGACCCCCACCCTGAAGTGGCTGTGGGCCAGCCTGCAAACAGCCACCAGCCAAACAGCCAACATATGTAAAAGATACAAACACTTAAATATATATGTTAACTTCACATGACTTTATTACAATTATATTTTAATTATTATTTTTCAATTACAGTTACATTCAATATTATTCAGTATCAGTTACAGGTGTATAGCATAGTGGTTAGACAATCATGCACTTTACAGAGTGGCCCCCCTGTAATTCTAGTATCCACCTGGCACCATGCAAAGTTATTATTGACTATATTCCTTATGCTGTAATTTACATCTCTGTGTCTATTCTGTAACTACCAATTTGTACTTCTTAATCCCTTAACCTTTTTCACCAACCCCTAACCCCCTTAGTAGTATTATTTTATATAGTCAATATATATTTTTTATATAGTCAATATTTATAAGTAACAACATATTTACTTTTTTTTGTTGTTGCTCTTCATACCTTCCTACATCTCTGAGTTTCCATTTGGGATCATTTTCCTTCTGAATTCTCTTTAATATTTCGTTTCATGCAACATGCTGATGACAAATTCTTTTATTTTTTATTTTTAAAATGTCTCTTTTCACCTTCATAACTAAAGGTAGTATCACTGGAAATTTGAACTCTAGGTTGGCAGTTAATTGTTTATAGTATTTGATATTTTTCCATTGTTCTCTGGCTTCTACAACTATTTTTTGAGGAGTAGGAAGTTTTATAGTTGTTCCTTTAAAGGTAATATTTCTATTTCCTCTAGTTGCTATATGTTTTTTCTCTCTTTTGATTTGTGTAATTTTACCACAATGTACCTAGAGTTTGTGTGTGTGTGCATGTGTGTGTGTTTGTACATTTATCCTGTTTTGTGTTTTGCAGTGATTTTTGAATCTGAGATTTAATGTCCTTTATCTATTTTGCAAAGTTCTCAGATGCTATCTCTTTAGATATTGCTTCTGCCCCATTTTCTCTCTTTTCCTTGTGGGATTCCAATACTTATCTTAGACTGACTCACCATATCCCATAAGTTTCACATTTTCTCATATGTCTTTTCCTTCCATTTGGCTGTCATTGTTTCAGTCTGGACTTTTCTTCTGGCCTGTCATTTAGTTGACTAATTACCTCTTGAACTGGATTCTAATTTGCTCTTAAACTGGCCCATCGAATTCTAAATTTTAGTTATATTTTTCAGTTCTAGAAAGTTGATTTGATTATCTTGCCAAAATTTTCCACCTAGCCATTTCATTTCTTAGACATATTAAGTATAGGTTATTTTTTTAAAAAGTTTATATGTGATAATTACAACATCTGGATCTCCTGAGGGTCTCTTTCTATTTACTCAAAGACAAAAGAAGAAACGAATAATTGTCTTTTTGGTGGCCTACTATTTTTGATTGAATACCACATACTGAGTATAAGTAGTTAATGTGATCATTTGAGTCTCTGGATGATGTTATCTTCCTCCAGAAAGAATTTGCTTTTGGCTCTGGCATTTGGTTTGGTTAGGAATAGATCCCTGAAACCCAATCAGAGAATGAGCTGTTTCAAAGCTAGCTTCAGTCCTGGTGATAGTTTTCCCAATTCCTCATTGTCCTTGCTGAAAAGGATCTCAACTGAAAGCCTGGTGTGGTTACCAGGGTCCCTCCCCTTAATGAGCCCTAAATTTAAATTTGTTTCCTCTCCTCCCTGTGAAAATGCCTAGAAGTCTTCGCAGCTTCTAAGTTGTTCACTTGTGGCTTTCTGCTCAGCTTGTCAGCCTGAACTTCACTTTGGAGCTGTCTGACTCCCTGCTGTGAGAGTGATGCCCAGGATCAGGCATCTCTGGATTCCCTGCTCCCTGTGTCGGGGCTGCACAGTCCTTATTGCCCTGGTAGCTCTACAATGACTTCAAATAATCGTTGTATAATATTTTGTCAAGATATTTAATTAGATTCAACCACATGAAATCCACTGTTTTTATATATCAAAACTGGTTGCATATGGGCCATATCATATGGTTCAATCAAAGTTGTTCTCTCTGGGAGGATTGGTCTGAAACAAACAACTACATCATTGCTAGAAGCAGAAGTCCCAAAATCTAGGCTTAAAGTAACCAAATGCTATGGGGCACTGGATGTATAGACCGAAATGACTAATACATATATTCATACATAATCAAAGGATAGTTTTGCTATGGAGAAATGAATGTTATTTCTCGGCATCAAGATTAGATGGCAAATCAACTGCACTAGGAATCTGAAAGTATTCAAAAATACTATTTGTGTACCTAAAAGCATTATCACTAGGAAACTGACCTTTAAAAAACTCACAACTCATCTTTCTCCGAAGGACTGCATATGGATGCCCAAATGCATCAAGCTGGGATGGTTTCTGCCCTATACGCCAACAGATCATGAGTACGGTGCTTGGAAGCACCATTACATCGCGTGTGTGTGCAACTTAGACTGGCTGACACCTCGGGAAGCCGCCGCTGTTTATGGGACCCTGAATGAACCCAAAACAGACGACGAGGAGCTACAGGAGAGACACAGAGAGAAGTGCCTACGGAAAATAATTTGGGGGGAAATTGCCCTGCGCAAGAGTGAGTAGCATTTAAAAACTTCACAGCCTAACCGAGTGTTGTAGAAACCAATGGGTTTACATACAACTTCCCAGAGGAGCAGCATGTGGAGGCCATCCTCTGAAGTATGTTCAGAACAAGCTCTTTTTTTCTTCACTGTCTATTTCAAGATAATGGATAAGCAAAAGGGATTTCAGATGAATTATGTAAGGTCAATTGTCAGTACCTCCACTGCTGTCCTAGTTTTTCTTTTACTTATAAGACCAAAGATAAGGAGGAGAGAGAAGTACAAACACAGGCAAAAGCAAATAAATAGGTTCAGAACAGTGCAGAAGAATTGGGATTGGTGAAAAGGGAGGAGAAATGAAAGGGAATGAAAATAGGAAGAATGGCTTTTTTTTTTTTTAAGTGGAAAGGGAGCTGGGACAAGACACACGTTCAGCTAAGCCTTCTGATTTGTGTGTAAAGTTAATTGACAAGGCTGACTTGAGTTCTCCCATTTTGTTTTTGTCTTTTTACTGAATCGCCCTCTGTGAGATTGTAACAAACGGGAAATTACTTGAAGCCCAGAAGGACAGAAATGGATGGGAAGCCTATAAATTAACTGGCTTCCACAAGAAAAGAGTTGCCTGTTCTCTGAGCTTTGTTTCTTGACCTCAAATGACTGGGAACTTGCAGCCACAGCGCTGACAGGATAAGAAATCCAAACAGAGCCCATGAAAGTGGCTATAATGATTGCCGTTTGGAATTCTGCCCTGGGACAGCTTTATTTTTGATGCCTTTATCTATGGAGCCTTGGCCGGGAGAAGCGTGCAGTCAACAGCCAAGCCGGCTGCTGTTTGTTTTTCAGAGGAGTTATTCCGAGCCCGACCCCCCTGGGTGAGCGGAACACGCTGCTCTAGATTGTTCAAATCCCGATGCCAGCCACGTCTCCCCCAGACGGTGAGGGACCGAGTGGGATTACATGGAGCTTTGGAGAAACAGCTTGTTTTGGCTTCCTTAGAAGCTCTGCCCAAGCGGTAAGCAAACCTCCATCTACTGAAGGCTCAGGCCCACCCCAATACCAGTTCTAGAATAATCAGCTAACACGCAGGATCTCTCGCCGTTATATGGCTCTTAACCTTTGATAGAGCAAGAACAGTTGTCTTTTTTGTTGTTGTTAATCCTCACCTCAGGGCATTTTCCTATTGATTTTTAGAGAGAGTGGGAGGGGGGAGAGACACACAGAGAGAAACATTGTTGATACTAGAGAAACACATCAATTGATAGCCTCCAGCACACGCCCTGATGGGGGCCGGGGATGGAGCCTGCAACTCAGATACATGCCTTTGACTGGATTTGAACCCAGGACCATTCAGTCCCAGGGCCGACACTCTATTCACTGAGCCAAATTGGCTAGGACAGTGGTCGGCAAACTGCGGCTCGCGAGCCACATGTGGCTCTTTGGCCCCTTGAGTGTGGCTCTTCCACAAAATACCACGTGCGGGCATGCACGTACAGTGCGATTGAAACTTCGTGGCCCATGCGCAGAAGTTGGTATTTTGTGGAAGAGCCACACTCAAGGGGCCAAAGAGCCGCATGTGGCTCGTGATCTGCGGTTTGCCGAGCTGCAGTTTGCCGACCACTGGGCTAGGGTAACGGTCTTTAGCATGCTTTCTGAAGAGAGTACTATATAACAATGGTCTTTAGCAAGCTTTCTATGAAGAGGCCATATGGTGGATATAGTATATTTTCCGTATAGAGTTATTGAGCAAAAATATCCCTTTTTTGCAGAAATTTGTTGTAGGGCTTAAGCATATCCCAGTGGTAATGTGGGGGTGGGAGTGAGTGGAGAGAATGGAGACGTCACTCGGAAAACCATTGCCTGGATGAGCGAGGAAATATAAAATCTCCCTGCTGCCCCTTTTCAAAATGTCGTCTTGAACCCCTAAGTAAGCCAATACCTTCATGTTCAGAGCCCCACAAAAGCTAAGCTGCAAGAGGACTTTCTGGCATCCCACAGATGGAGGAGGGAGGCCTAAAGAGCAGCTTTGGCCCCAACCTGCCCAGGAGACCCATTTGCTTCTGTCCCAAAACCACAGGGAGAAATGGAAGTGCTGAGGCCACTTGCCTTGTGTACAATATCACTGATGACCACAGAGGACATATTATCAAAATCAAATTAAGAGAACGTGAGCCCTGGCCAGGGTGGCTCAGTTGGTTGGAGCATCATTCCCACACCGAGGGGTGGCAGGTTCGATTCCCCGGCGGGGCACGTACCTAGGCTTGCGGACTCAACCCCGGACAGGCGCGTGCAATGTTTCTCTTTCTCCCTTCCTCTCTGAAATCAATATAAACATTAAAAAAAAATTTTTTTTAAAGAGAGAGAAAATGAGAACTTCACTTATTTCCCCTTCCCCCCTACAGAAGTAATGTTTTTGGAAGACATACCTACCCTTCATTATCAAAGAAAAGTTGGCGTGGAGTTTTAAAAAATGATGACAGCCCTTCGCATGGTTTCCAGACACACTTCATATTAATATCATCTCGGATTCCTGCGCATGAGGTATAAGGCTAGAAAGCCAGGTCTTTCTGGAATCAAGTTTTTTCACTGACATTAGAAATTGCATGGCAATCTTTTGGCCACCGTGTGTGTGAAAATGATTCATCTGAAAGAAAATTGGTCTGATCTAAGTGGAAATTTACAGGCCCAAGACAGTTTTAAAAATGAGAAGCAGTAAAGATAACCATAAATTAAAATTATTTTTTAAAAGGCCTAACCTGCAGGTATCCAATAAATTCTTATTGAATTGAATTTGTTGCACTTAAACCACAAAAGAGCAAGGTTATTACAGATTATTTTAAAACTTCTTTGGAATACCAAGGAATTTGATAATATCACGTACCCACCATCTCTCAAAAAAATAATGACAGAAATCCTATTTTGTGATCTATTTAATGAGGGTGTCATTAAATTAAATATGCTCTTTCTATAATGAAGTTATATATTTTAATTTTAATATGAATAAGAAAAATAAAGGAAGTACACATATACATTAATATACACACAGGGCATATGTAAGCAATAACATTTAGTAGGTTATATCCATTGACCTACTTAAAGTTTTCCAATAAAATTTCTATTTACAACAAAATGTTTGTTTTCGAGATATGAAATCACATCTATCTCTGGGCATCTAGGAGTTGACCTTGGTCATTCACAGTGGCTCGCTTAGCGTGTCCACATGGAAGCAAGGTCAGAGTTTTGATTTCCACATGGGCCACAGATAGTTTTCCCTAATTGTTTAGTAGTGCATCATACTGTGTGCGCACAGAGGATAATTGGTGACATGGTATGGGTGAATAAGCAGGTATAAAGTAAGTCCATTCTCCTATTTGTCTTCTCTATAAAAGACTGTCATAATTACTTATTTGATTATCAATATAAAGGGGGGTTAGGTAAAAAATAGGGCGTAACCATGTGGTAATTCTCTATTCTGTTGAACTGTGACCTCCAGAAAGTGGCATGAGATTTGAGAAAGAAAAATCAATGATTTCAATGACTTTTTGACCTGTCTGCTCCTAATAAAGCTTTATCACAATGAAAAGTTTACTTGTTGAATTCAAGGAACAGTGTTTTAAATTTTTATTTAAATAGAAAATATTTATAATTTAAAAATTCAGCCTGGCCAGTGTTGCTCACTGGTTGAGCGTTGACCCAGGAACCAAGAGGTCACCATTCGATACATCGGCAGGGCACATGCCCAGGTTACCTGCTTGATCCCCAGTAGGGGGTGTGCAGGAGGCAGCCAATCAATAATTCTCACTTTTGAATGTTTCTATCTCTCTATCTCACTCCCTTCCTCTCTATTTTTTAAAAGTTCATAACTTAGGAGAAAACAAAATCTAAGAAGTCTGTTGCAAAATTGAATGATCTCAATTTTATTATTTTTTAAAAGTTGTATATATGTCTCTGTCTGAGTAGAAGAAAATAACTTAATAGAATTTATCTCTGAGTGCTGGTGCTACAAATGTATATAATTTTCTCCTCTTATAATTAGAAAAGAAATAATTTTTTAAAATTCCAGTGAAGGAGAAAGCGTATTGTTCTCTTTCCATAATTTCTGAAAAAAAGTCTTTACAAATCACAGATTACAAATTCATTAAATTCCTTTCATTAGCAATAGTCTAAGGTAATGGGCTTTGGTTCCTACAGCTTTGGTTTTATTTTCTAGATGGTGGTGGACAGTGTTAAGGCAGGTGTCATTTCTGTGGTGTACGAACACAGTGGCATGACCTTGGAGAGCCTGCTGTATCTCACAGATAAAGCCCTGGGTAGGCAAAAGGCACAGAGCATGGGAATATTCACCGATGGAGATAGCAGGGAAATCAATTTACTCCAAGGTAAGATGGGGTTGGAAAGAACAACCCACTTTACACTGGTGTGGTATTTGTCCTAGTCAGTGTATGACCTTCAGAGTACCCTTGAAATTCCAATTTGTTAAGAAGGTTGATAACCCAGCTCAGAGAAATCAGGCAGGAGTTCTATTCAGGCCTTCCACTGATTTAATGAGGCCCACCCACACTAGGGAATCTGCTTTACTCGGTCTATCTATTCAGATGTTAATGTCACCCCAAATCACCCTCACAAACACACCCAGATTAATGCTGGACCAAATTTCTGGGGAAAGTGACAGGTTAAATTAACCATTACATCATTAAACAACAACTCCCTTTTCCCCCTCCCCTGAGCCTCTAGGCATTACTATCCAACTTCCTGTTCTTATGAGTGTGACTATTTTAGATATCTCATATAACTAGAATCATACAGTTACTTTTTGTGACTGGCTATTTCATTTAACATAATGTCTTCAAGGTTCACCCATATTATAGCATGTAACACGATTTTCTTCCTTTTTTATTTTTTAAGGCTGAATAACATTCTACTGTACCCATAACCACATGTGGTTCATTCATTCATTGATGAACGCTTGGGTTGCTTCCACCTCTTGGCTATAGTGAATAGTGCTGTTAAGAATATAAATACGGCCCTAACTGGTTTGGCTCAGTGGATAGAGCATCGGCCTACAGACTGAAGGGGCATGTACCGTGGTTGCGGGCACATCCCCAGTAGGGGGTGTGCAGAAGGCAGCTGATCAATATTTCTCTCTCATCGATGTTTCTAACTCTCTATCCCTCTCCCTTCCTCTCTGTAAAAAAATCAATAAAATATATTTTTTAAAAAGAATATAAGTACACAAATATATCTTAGAGATCCTGTTTTTAATTCCTTTATATATACCCAGAAGTGAAATTGGTGGATATATGGTAGTTCAATTTTTAATTTTTTGAAAAAACATTATGCTGTTTTTCATAGTGGCTACACCACTTTACAATCCCATCAACAGTGCACAAGGGTTTGAATTTCTTTACATCCTTATCAACACTTGTTATTTTCTGTGTTTGTTTTTTTCATAGTAGCCATCCTTATGGGTATGAGATAATATCTATTGTGGCTTTGATTTGCATTTCTCTGATGATGTTGAGCATCTTTTCATATGCTTGTTGATCGTTTGTATAAGTTCTTTAGAGAAATGTCTATTTAAGCCTTTGCCCATTTTTTAATTTGGTTCTTTGATTTTTTTGTTATTGAGTTGTAGGCATTCTTAAATAGTCTGAATATTAACCCCTTATCAGATATATAACTTGCAAATATTTTCTTCCATTTTTTAAGGTACCTTTTACTCTGTTGATTATATCACTTGAACAAAATTTTTCAAATAGCAAATAACCAAGACCTATACATTGGTGTGCACTCACAGCATTCATTATACTTCCAATGGCTATGCCACAAAGGAAAGGATTGGCTGGTAGCATTAACTTGTTATGGGCCATCTTTTAAAAACTTTAATGTTTACCTTTTTTTGGGGGGGGGGGAGGAGATGATAAATGTTTTAGAAATAAACTTTTAGTTTCTATTCTTCCTCATACTATAACTCGCATCCTTCCTTGCTTATACCTAAAATAGAATTGTTTTGTTTTGCTAACGTGGAATCTTCCATCTCTGTGGGATGAGGGAAGGAGATGGCCAAGGATCCAGCTGGCAGGGATCTCACTAGATGGCAGAGCGAGTCTCTGAATCACCCATCAAACTGCCTTCTCTGCGCTGGAACTCAACAACTTGGAATAGTTTCACTGAATTGTATTATTAACAAAAACTAACTGCTTTTGGATCAGTTTCACCTTATTTTTGGCTTTTCTTGTTTAATTTACCTGTGCCTGAAGCAAGTTGTGTTCCACATTAAACTTTTATGCCCCCAACAGTAGGGCACAGATGCTATTTGTCGTTTAAATTTATGATTAATTACATGGTGGCTCCTCTCTAAATGGTGGAGAAGTAGCAAGTGCAAGTTTACACTGTGGTAGTTGGTTCACCTCCTATGGGCATAAGAGCCTGGTGGGGTTTCCTGATCTCAGCTTTTTTTGTTCTCCAGGTGAGAAGAGTTTCCAAACTCTGCTTTTCTTTGTTTTCTTTTATTAAAGGAATAGTAACAATAACAAAAATACCTCAGAAAACTAAAGTTTCCTTTTATATAATTGTGGTGTTTTCTCAAAAGCTTTTGCCTTAAAAACAATAGAATGAAATCTCTTAGTCCAGTCACCTGAAGAGGACCTTTCCTTACGTATTTAGACGTCAGGATTCCCGTGACTGACTTGATTTGCATTATGTTTCTGGGGTTCAGGAATGCAGAGTCTCCAGAACTGGTTCAGAAATGGGTCCAGACACACTCAGTTTAGCTGAGTCATCACACAGATTCCCAGGGAGGGGGCTCCATCTCCTGGAGCACGACTTCTGCTTGGAACCATTTATTATTTTTTAAATTATCTTTTTAAATCCTCACCTGAGGATATTTTTCCATTGATTTTTAGAGAGAGTGGAAGAGAGAGGGAAAGACAGAGAGAAATATAGATGTGAGAGAAACACATTGATTGGTCGCCTCCTGCAGGCGTCCCAACCAGAGTCTGGGCCAGGGAGGAGCCTGCAACCAAAGTACGTGCCCTAGACTGAAACTGAACTCAGGACCCTTTGGTCTGCAGGCCAATGCTCTATTCTTTGAGCCAAACTGGGTAGGGCTGAACAATTTATTTTCTGATTGACAACTGTGGGAAACATTTCTACTTCGGAACTTGGTTGTAAAATCCCAGGACTTGACTGGATATCCATTCTCAACCCTGTTGTGAGCCTGGTAACTCACACCGCTACACAGTGGAGGCAGAAACACAACATCCCAAACACAGTGCACAGTGTCCAATAAATCCAGAATGTGAAGGAGACCCAGGCCACGCTGAAGTCCAGCGGAACCTTTGGTGGCCTTAGCATGGCCTGGCGTTGAAGCAGAGGTGCCATACGGATCTTGGTCTTAGGAGCAGAGGTTGGCTTTTTCAATTGTGGTTCCATTTTCACAAACTGCTGAAAGTTTTCTATTCACGATAGTGTTACAAATTGACGTGACTTTTCAATTTTTTCCTCAGGCTATAAAATTGGTATTAAAAATGTATTGAGGCCTGATGTGAGAGACTTCTGGGAGAAATTAGGAAGCTTCGTGGCCCCTAAAGAAGAAGGGGGTCACGTGGACCTCTTTGTACCACTGGGAGCATCCGGTCAGTTTTGAAAGGTCGTGGTCATGCCTACTTTATGATGATATTTGTTCAAGTGATTCTGTCACACTTACTCTTTCTTTTTTGCTTTATACATCATATACTTAGGGACTTAGGGGAAATGGGCATTGGGTTAGTAGTCAGAGTGACCTGTTCCTGTAGAAATAAAGCCACTAGTGACAAGAGCCGGCCAGGAACATTATTTCTATTTCTTCTGGAAAACACAGTAAAATCAGCCTGCACAACACAGAGGAAAGGGCCTGACCAGCACGGGAATCTGAGAAAGCTTTCCCTGCTGTTTCTGAACCCGGGAAGCCTTAGCCTGAACTTGGTGACCAGGACCTGGACTGGAACCCCACTCAGCCCACTTCAGCTGTGTGGCCTTAGGCAAGTTTGTGAACCTCCATTTCCGCCTATGAGTGTTAGGGTAGTAGCACCTTACCTTATAGGACTTGTGAATACCCAAATAACAAAAACTTCAATTACACAAATACATAATAATATAAATACCTAATATTAGAATACTAGAAACAGTGAAGTGCTTTGTGAAGGTGAGCATGGTTGCTGATATAAGTTTAAGTGTGCACTTATCTAGTATCAAAGTTGATTTCAGTACTTGAAGGGAAATTTTGAAACATTAAATTAAATTCACTTTTGGGTTATCTGTTAAATAAAAGCTCTGCATTGATGGGCACTGGGTTTGTTTGTTTGTTTGTTTGTTTACTAAGCAGAACAGGGGAGAGGGAGTGTGAAATTAAATTTTCTCATACTGTTTCTTATTACCCATTCTTTTTTTTTTTAAATATATTTTATTGATTTTTTACAGAGAGGAAGGGAGAGAGACAGAGAGTTAGAAACATCGATGAGAGAGATACATCGATCAGCTGCCTCCTGCACATCTCCCACTGGGGATATGCCTGCAACCAAGTTACATGCCCTTGACCGGAATCGAACCTGGGACCCTTCAGTCCGCAGGCGACGCTCTATCCACCGAGCCAAACCGGTTTTGGCTTATTACCCATTCTTTAGAGAATTGTGTGTTTTTAAAGTTCTTAATTTTCAAGTTTCACTGTCAAGCTTCAATCAGGGGAAAGGATAAAAACCAAAGGAGGTTGGAGCTCCAGTGGCGCAATCGGTTAGCGCGCGGTACTTATAAAACCAAAGGAGGTGAAGGGGTTTAAAAGAAAATGAAATACAAGTTATTGCACAAAATTTTTTTTACAGTTATTACAATTATATAATCTCAACTATGCATATAAAAATCTATGCGGAAATATAGCAATATGTTAACAGAATCTATACATTTTCTTTTATCTTATTTGCCTCTGTTTTCTGTAATAAACTAGTATTACCTTCTTTTATAATGAGAACAAAGCCAATTTTCTCGTTGGAGTAGAAGGAGAGAAAAAGGATGTGGGAAAGTATAATACTGAAAGGCAGACAACAAAGGCAAAAGAGGAAAAGAACAATAGTTTTGAGACATAAAAACTGTCTCAAGTGAAATTTAATGGCACTCAAATACTAGATTTTCCACCACTATTCTGGGCCCTAAAGCCATCCCTAAACTTCTTGTCAAATGTAATTTCCACTTGGATGAACCCTTAAGACCAATGGTTCTCAACCTTGGCTGCACATTAGAATCACCTGGGGATCTTTTATAAATCCTGATTTCTGGGCCTCATCCTCCAGAAATTCTGTTTCTTTGTTATGGGGTGGGGCCACAACATTAGTAACAAAGAAACAGAATTTCCGGAGAATGAGGCCCAGAAATCAGGATTTAAAAAAGATCCCCAGGTGATTCTAATGTGCAGCCAAGGTTGAGAACCACTGCTTAAGACCCTGGTTCAGTCAGAAGACCCTGGCTTCTCTTTGAGAACCATTGTTCTATGCTATGCTGACTGCCTCTACCTTCCTCACCTGTCATTCGCTCCTCAAGCTCCTATAAGTCGTCTATCCCTGGCTTCTCAGCCCAAAAAACCTCTTTTCCTCACCTCAGGCATCACTCTTGAGCTTGTCATCCCTGGTAGCGGTGTCACCTGTAATATCTTGGATTTCAAGCATATGTCTCTCTGAGTCCCACTTCCAAATCATGTACCAAGTATTCCCATTCTTTATCAATTTTTTGCCTGAAGACCTCCAATCCCTACTCCCACATTTTCAGTCTCCATCACTATGCTTCTGTGCTTGATTTCTTCCTTATTAAACTTGGATTTAATGGTTTATTATTACAGTACTCTCTTGCAAAGACTCTGAACCTCTTTGTCTTTTTCCTGGTGAAATCCCCACCATGTGGCTAAATCCCAGTGCTGGTTAAAACACAGCCATCTGCAAAATCTATGCCTGCCTGCACGGAGACGGCTGAAGACTGTTGGAAAAAGGAACACACCTGTTCCTTTGTATAGATCTAACTTTATTTAATGGCATAAATATCAAATGGGATGGCTGCACTGATAAGCAATCCTACCACATTTCCTGGTAAATTCATTCTTCTACTCTTTGAGATGACTATTTACTACATCCCTTCTCCTCCCTAGTCAAGCTTTCCAACAACGCTCTCTCAGCTGTTGACCTCGCCTTCGACTTCCCTAAGAAAGCGCCCTGATTTCCCTCCCAGCACCAAATCCACCACCTACTTCCCTCTTACCTTCACTCCCTGTCTTCCCTTCTGTTGACGACGGAGGAAGCACCCCTGTTCACATCAAAGTTTGACTACTCCGCTTAGACTCTGTGTCCCACCGCCTTTCACCTTCTGACTTCACTTCCATGCTTCAGTCTTCTTGTGTAGCCTCAATCCTCTGTCTTTATTGGATCATTCATAGTAAATCAGGAACACCTGTAGTAGCTCTGGCCTAAAAAAAGGAAGGAGAGATCATAAACTTTTCCTCATTTTGAATCGACTATCCCAGTGGTTCTCACACTTTAGTGTTTTTTAACCATTTAAAGGTCTTGTTAAAATACACATTGCTGGGCCCACCCTCGCGCGTCTGAGTCAGCAAGTCTGGGATAGGGCCTGAGAATTTTCATTTCTAACACGGTCCCAGGTGCTGCTGAGGCTGCTGATCCAAGGGCCACACTTTGAGAACCATTGTTCTGTGATGACTGCCGCTACCTTCCTCACCTGTCATTCGCTCCTCAAGCTGCTACAAGTCGTCTATCTCTACTGAAATTGCTTTCGAAAGAAAATAAACAACTTCCACGTGCCCAAATCCAGTGGTCACTTTGCTTTGACTTCTCAGCAGCACTTGATGCAGATGGACACTCCTGAAACTCTCCTTCTTCTCTTCATTTCCCTAATACCACGCTCTCCTTGTTGTCCCCCTGCCTCAGCCGCAGCTTCTGCTCATTCTCCTCTGTTGGCTTCTCCTCCTCAGCAAGACCTTTAAACGTGCCCAGATCTGGGCTCTCCTTTCCCATGACCACACCTGCTTCCTAGGCAGTCTCATCTATTGCTACGACTCTAAATTCAGTATATATGCTGGACACTCCCAAATTTATGCTTCCAGCTCTGATTATCTCTGAGCTGCAGACTCATATCTAGCTCCCACTTGACATCTTCATAGTGTGCACTTCTGCTAGCTTCTCAAGTTAACACAAACTCCTGGTTGCCTCTTCAGCACCAGACCTCCTCCTCCCCAGGATTTCTCATTTAAGATGTTGTTACTCTCCCAGTTACTTCATAAGCCAAACACCTAAAATTCATCTTTTGGGAGCATTGTTAAAATTTTAAAACAGCTTTAGTAAGGTATAATTGACTTACAATATTTAAATGTACAATTAGATAAATTTTGACATGTGCAATATGCCCTGTAAAACCACAGAGCAATAAAGATAATGAGCGTACTTCAATCCACACAGGTCACTAAAGGAATGAAATTAATGCCATGCTAAACTTTGACCATGGTATCCATTCTGTGTTTAACAGGTCTAAATCCGCTCCTTTACAATGAGACTTCTCCCTGGTGTCACGCTATTTTAGAAAATACATGCAGACTTTCTGTCTGTGGCCTGAGTATTCCAGATTGAAAATAAGCCCAGGTCAGACCTCATGCCCTCTTTTCCACCCTGTTGTGCAGTCCTCGTAAATGAAGTGTTTGGACTTCAGCTCTCAGGGGTGAACTGTGACATGCTGATAAACTATTCCACGAGGGATCTGAATTGAGAACAAGAACTGCTATGGCTTTTCCTGGCCAGCTCATTAGTGCTCTTCAGTAACACTTAACTGTTCCCTGGCAAAACCTGTGAGTAAACTAATGAAAGTGTTTTTGTGCAGAGGCAGGAATAGAAGTTCTTTCCCAGCTGTCTCAACTAACCGGCACGCTCTTTACTGCCCCCACTGGGATTGCGACTGGCTCTTACCAACACAGTAAGTGTATATGGGGCTGACCATTGTGCCCACGCACTAACTCGGGGATCACCAAAGATGAAGCGCCGCCGAAGGATACTGGTTCTGGCGGACGCCAACAACTGTCTTGCATTCCTTCTCTGAAACTGTCATTTCCCAGCACTCAGTCATTTGCTTAGAAGGGGATTATTTTTTGCAAATATTTGCTTCAAGCCATCATCTGTAAAACTCAGTTCAAAACATCATCTTTAACAGTTAAACATGTTTAGTTGCTGATCTAGAGAAATAATAAGTACAAAGAATAGTTTTTTAGTAAATATAATTAATATGGTTTCATTTGGAAAAATGAACAAAGAGATGATTAAGAAGAGGCTTGCTCAGGTTCCATTGGTGTAACATTATCTGAGAGGAAAAACAGTCAATGATATTATACACACAAAAATGTGTGTGTAATATCCCTTTAGATATGAAAGCTGAAGATATTGGATCAAAACAACATTGGCTGACCAACAGGAGAAACAAATTTCTTTGTTTGCTCATCATTCACCCCTTTAAAACTCCCAGCCTCTTATCAAAGAAGGTTTGGGGTGATGCAGAAACTATATATAAGGCATTTGTTCTCTGGTCTCAAATGCCAGGGGCCTTTGAAGACGGGAAAGCTGCCATGATTGGGGAACTTGTACGGGAAATGATGTAACACAGAGCACATTGACTTAATGGAGTTTTATAACAGAAGTCACTTGTTAGCTGTAGTTTATATTATGATAACATATTTGGCCCCGTGGAGAGAGGAATCCCCCTAGCAGAGCAGAGCAGGGTGCAGACACTGTCGTTTACAAAACAGGTTTTCTTCTTTTCTGCTCCTCTGTCTCCTTTTCCTCCTGTTCATCCTCTTTCCCCTACTCTTCCTATTCCCGTCTAGAAGAACTGTTATATATATTTTTCACATGTTTAGCAATAAACATAATGGGAGGAGAGTCAAACAAGTCTATTCAGGAAAGAAAATCAAATTTAACACGGCACTGTGTCTTTCAGTAACTGGTTTTCAAGGAGAGAAACTTGCATAAGCACCCACTCGAGTCGTGTAGAGATATATAGAGAGATAACAGCTTGTAAGAAAGATACAGGGTTGGCTATGACACGGAGGACTTTGGATGGCATGATGGGGAAGCCAGGCAGAGTGGATTTCCCTGTATTTTCATTTTGAGGATATAAATATAAAACAGTATATTCTTATTCAGATGCCTACTTCACTTCTCGATGCACAAATCCAGCAGCTATTTAATTTTTAATGTCAAACATAATGACAACCTTATCTATCAACGAATAGATAGGCATTTGCTATTATTCATTGTAGTCTTTTTGAGTTTCTAATTTTATCTCTGAAAGCAGACTATCTTAGTTTTGTAATGAGAAAGGATAATAAGCTTGATATAAAAACAGTTATAAACAAGAAGTAGAATTGTTTCACCCAAGCTTATGTCTGCAATAATAAAAGGAGAAAATAATGTCAGTTCTTAGTGACTGGCTGGGACAACAGCACGAAAGGGCGCCCCCCTCCATCTACTTCAGCGAATCAAAGCTGCAGATGTGGTCCAGCCTCATGGACTTCCTGGAAGATACCTTGATATCAGTGCGGAAACAGTTCAGACCTCTCTTCAAGGAGTTGCCGAAGAACGCCAGTGGCAGGATAATAGGTGAGAGCTCTTGCTACTCCTGTTGCAGATGTTTAGTTGACTCCTAAACATCTTTAGTATTACTTTATTCCGTTTGTTTTTCATATCTTCCTTCAAATATGACAGATATACACTAAGAATAAATGTTAAATATTATTTACTAAGTATTAAATAGTATTAAATAAACATTAAGTATTATTTAACAAACATTAAATATTCTCTAATAAACATTAATAAACATTAAACCTTACTTAATAAATATTAAATATAAAGATGAATAGTTACAGTCATCTTCAAAACGCTGAAGCTAGTTCCTGGTTTCAGATTTTACCATCTTATTAATCCTGTGTCAGTCAATTATTTACCTAGACAAACTTCGCTATTTGCTCAGCCATCGAACTCTGTCCTTTCCTCATTGCAATTTGCTCTCAAAGCTAAGCAACTCTTAAACCATAGCACCCATTACTTAAATTGTTCTGCAATTGTGTTCTATTTATTTTTTACTTAACATGTATAACTGGGTGATGGATTCCATGGCCTTCTGTGGAACCTGTTGGGCATTATTGAACCTCTCATTTATGTCCCATATCCATGATCAAATTATCACAATAGAGGCTTTGGAAACAATGTCCTATGTCAACTGGATCTTCACCTAAATCAGCGGTTCTCAACCTGTGGGTCGCGACTCCTTTGGCGGTCGAATGACCCTTTCACAGGGGTCACCTAAGACCATCCTGCATATCAGATATTTATGTTATGATTCATAACAGTAGCAACATTACAGTTATGAAGTAGCAACGAAAATAATTTTACGGTTGGGTCACCACATGAGGAACTGTATTTAAAGGCCTGAAGGTTGAGAACCACTGACCTAAATCAATCCATTCTTTAAATAACTTTTAAAAAATATATATTTTCTTATTGATTTCAGAGAGGAAGGGAGAGGGAGAGAGAGAAACATCAATGATGAGAATCATGTATCAGCTGCTTCCTGCACGCCCCCTAACTAGGGGATCGAGCCCACAACCTGGGCATGTGCCCTGACCGGGAATTGAACCATGATCTCCTGGTTCATAGGTCGATGCTCAACCACTGAGAAACACCGGCTGGGCAAAATCAGTCCATTGTCTAAAGTACTTTTTTATCATATGGGTAAATGAATTTTCCCTCCATCTTTACCTATTCGGCTTTCCCCTAACTCTTCCCATCTAACTAAATAAAACACCCTATAAATCAAGTCTTTAGATATCTATATCCTTATTTTTTTCCTTCCCTTCCCTAGCACTCATTCTTATTTAACATCTATTTATACAGTCACTGTCTATGCAAGAGCAGGACACAAGTAAGTATGCAGATATTTTCTGTCAATATATAACATATTGTCAGTGTATATCTTCACATAAATGCCTCTAAAACAGGGATTTGTCTTCTTGGGTTTTAACTCTACCACATTTAGTAGATGTTCAACCAGTATTTTCAAATAGTTATTAGATAATAAATAGGGAGAAATTATTTTTCCTGATATTTCCTTGATATAAAAACTATACATAAAAGTAGAAAGATGATCTCTTTAAAGATAGTATTTTTTGATGATATATGTAAGCATAAGAAGTAGAATAGAAGATAATTCTTTTCATATAAATTCAAGTTGTCTAAAACATTTTTATTTTTTTATCTTATTTTATTGAGTTTCTACAGAGAGGAAAGGAGAGAGATAGTTAGAAACATCGATGAGAGAGAAACATCGACCAGCTGCCTCCTGCACACTCCCCACCGGGGATGTGCCCGCAACCAAGGTACATGCCCTTGACCGGAATCGACCCGGGGCCCTTTCAGTCCGCAGGCCGACGCTCTATCCACTGAGCCAAACCGGTTTTGGCTGTCTAAAACATTTTTAAATGTAAAAGATATCTGTGTATGTATGTTAGTATATTATTTTCTGTGTGCTTGAAATCTTTATGTATTTGAGTGCAAAGATAAAGGGGAGTGTGGAGAAATCTTTGGTGGGATTGCGATTCTACAATTTAAACTTATTCCTGGCTGGTGTGGCTCAGTGGTTGAGTGTTGACTTATGAATCAGGAGGTCTCACTTCAATTTCAGGTCAGGGCACATGCCTGGGTTGCAGTCTTGTTCCCCGGTGGGATGCCCGTGAAAGGCAGGCAATCAATGATTCTCTCTCACATTGATGTTTCTATCTCTCTCTTCCTCTTCCTTTCTCTCTGAAATCAATAAAAAATTTTTTAAACTTAAAAGTTTCATTTTCATGTGTTTTCTTCTTACTGTTCAATTTATAGATTTTATTCAAGATCAGCTCTGTCAGGGTGGGTACTTTTTATGCGCTGCACATTTAGTTGCTATTACTTGTTTTATATTTTATCATGGAAGTTAATCCTCATGGCATAATAGAATTTTAATTTTTATTCTTTGCATTTTTATCCAGTAAAGAGCAACTGTGAGAACTGAGCTGTGTTCTTCTTGACCACATCTCTTACATAAATTAATTACAGCGCATATGGCTTTATATTTACAGGACAGTTTATGTCTGACACCATGAGTGTGACTAACATTCTGAATAACCAAGAAATTGCACAAGCTCTGACAGATGGATTGGCGGCGCTTTCAAAAGAAAATCCTGTAAGTATTTTTTTAAAAGAAAGCACACTACAAAAACCCTAACACTTAAATAAATTTGTAGTTTGTGTTTATTTATTGTTTAATTTGTATATCCATCCAGGGGCGCAATTCCTTAGAGAAATTACATCCGTTTGTAAAAACAGTTACTGAGAGATTCTGGGCCCAAGATCTATTAGGTACACAAAATAGGCAAATAGTAAAATCTAGGTTATTTCAAAGTTGACTCGGTGGTGCACTGTTTTCTGTCTTGTGATTAATTTCAGCCAGAAGTGACTTATTTAAACACAAGAGTGGCTTTATATTTCACATAAACATTATTCAATAGTTAAAACAATTAAGCGTATGAAAGGTAAAAAGGCTAGATGAGAAGAAGGAAAGCAAACACAAAAGAACAGATCTTCTGAGCAACTGGAAAGTGCAGTAAGCAGCCTGGCTGGGGAAGTGGAGAACAGGATGGGGACGAGGGATGACATTAACACGCCGGATGCTCTTTCAATATGTAACATATTGTCAGGTCTTTAGTTTTCAAAGGAGAGATTCTCAAATCCTTCTCTTCCACTGAGGTAATTCAACTTTGTGGGTAGACTTAACGTTGTCTTTGCATATGTTTTCCTTCTCTCCCATGTGTGTTTTGGTTTCACCTTGGCTTCCTGGGCATCCACCGGGTGTCCCCAGGGTTAGCTGTCCAGTGTGGAGTCGGAGAGGCTGCAGGTGGCCATGATTCGCCTCTGCAGTCTCAGCTCCCAACACTAGCCAACCCAGGGGCAGCCCGTGCTGAAGGCCCTGGTGAGCTTTGCCGATAAAATGATCAGGGAAATTCACAGGGATAACCCCGAGGCTTTGAGAGATCCTGCACCGTCTCCCGAAATATCAACGATTTACTAAATGCGTTTGGTGTAGGTTCCGTGTACTTACTGCCACCTCATTATTTAAAAGTAACCTGGTATGATATACTTTCGATGGTGCTCAAACTATAGCCTGAGAGGGAACCAAATTTGAGTGTTTTTCCCAATAATTCAGCTGCTATAGCCTCTCTCAAGCCTACTTTCTCCTGAAGGACAAGATCCCCCCTGTCCCCTTCCTCATCTGGCCAAGAGGCCGATAGGGGCCACTTTGGTTCTGACGATATTGAGACCCATACCAGGAGGCCTTGGCAACCTAACTGAATGGTGACAATCGGTTGAGAGCCAACAGTATACATAGTAATTGGAATATGTGATGAAGTCAGAAGCCCCATTTACTGACTCTACGTGAACAGTCATTACTTTGTTTTCTGGACTTATACATAAAAAAACCTGAAAACTCTACCAGAAAAAAAATCCGTCCTCTTTTCTCCTGCACTTTTGTTGACCTATATTTCCAATGAATGCTTTAAATGTGAATTTTGGGGGTTGGGGGTGTGGATTTTTCAGGACAAACCTCTGGAATTTTTGTCATATTTTCTGTTGAAGAAATGTAGTGAAAAGAGCAAAGATTTGGAAGAAAATGTTATTCTGACAAAATCTGACCCAAAGGCAACATTCAATTTATATGTGAAGGTAAAGTTATTGCTGCATTTTTATGCCATTGCTTCACTGTAGAGTTAGACACATGTGCTTGAGAAATTCATAGACAATAATGATAATTATTGTCTTCCAACTGGTCATTTCCTCTAAGAACTTTATTTTCTTAAAAAGGTATTTGTAGGATCATGAGTGACATTAAAGCATCAGCTGCACCACATTGACTAGAACAGTGGTCGGCAAACTGCGGCTCGCGAGCCACATGTGGTTCTTTGGCCCCTTGAGTGTGGCTCTTCCACAAAATACCCCGTGCAGGCGCACATGTACAGTGCAATTGAAACTTCGTGGCCCATGCGCAGAAGTCGGTATTTTGTGGAAGAGCCACACTCAAGGGGCCCAAGAGCCGCAGTTTGCCGACCACTGGACTAGAATATACTCTGGGTCATGGAGGAAAAGTCGGACATTTGCATTTTGCTCTTTTTCAGTTGAGTCCCGAGATAACATAAAGTTTTTTGTTTTTTTGTTGTTGTTTTTTTCATTTGCAGCCCAGGACAGTTTGTGTGTGTGTGTGTGTGTGTGTGTGTGTGTGTGTGTGTGAAACTAAGAATTATTCTTCTTTTCTTAGTTGAGATTCAATTTCATAACAGAAAAGTGGGTTTGAAGCTAGTACTTCAGGCAAAAAAGTAATCATTCTGCCGGTACTGTATTCAGAACCCATACTTTCTTAAGTGAAATAATCAGGATTCAGAAAACACAGAAAATTGCATTATCAGAGAGCCGAGTTCTATAAAAATGTCATTTTAGAACCATTTTATGCCCATAGAAAGTCATCTACCTGTCTTGCATGATCACAGGCTTGGGTACCAGCCCCAACACCCCCCGCCCCCCCATGGAGCCTGGTAATGGGTGTAGACTTCTGGCATCTTAATAAAAGCCAGGTACCCTGTGTGCCTTTGACTGACAGGAGCAGAGCTGAGGCAGAGGCCTACCTGGACCATGTGGGAGCCCCTGCCTGTGAGGAGCTTCTGAGCAGCAGACTCACTCCCCCAGCTCCCGGGGAAAAGGGAGCTGCCCGGCATTGACTTTCTCAAGCGTAATGCAATGCAAAGGAAGCTAAAGGGTTTTTATTTTCCACATAACATCTGCTTTAAGAGAGGCATCGGTTTGTCCAGTGCCGATTCACTGACTCAGAACACCGTAGTTAGGGCTGAAGGCAGGGCCACAGAGCCTCCTGTGGGCACGGCACCAACTCCGTGTAATCAAGTCTGCATTGAATCCTCAGGAAAGAGATGTTCTGGAAGACAATCCTCAGGACACAAAACCAAGTCTTGGCAAAAATGATCCAAATGTTGAGGTGCTGGTTCAGCTGGTAAGCCAATTATTACGTAATAAAAATTTTCCACTTGTTTTTCTCCTGAGGCCCACTCCCCCCGCCCCAACCCCCCCCCCCAAAAAAAAAAATCCAAACAAACCCCTACAACAACAACACCTAACCACTTTCGCCTTTATTCTGGTTAGTTCTTTTTTTCTTGAAAGTTTAAAGAACAAAGTAAAAATATTTCAAGGGAGGAAAAACTCCCAAATGTAATTGGGGGAATCCAGTCAGTAGCTTTTTCTTTTCTTTTCTTTGTTAGTGAGAGAGAAACATTGATGTGAGAGATACACATTGATTGGTTGCCTCCCACACAGGTCTGGAGATCGAGCCTGCAACTGAGGTATGTGCCCTGTACTGGAATCAAACCTGGGATCCGTCAGTCCCCAGGCCAATGCTCTATCGATTGAGCCAAACCAGTTAGGGCAGTAGCTTTTTCTTTTGAATATTTCCTGGTCTGAAAGGAAGTTGAGTTGAAGGGATGGAGGTATCACATCTTGGGAGCAAAAGCTACCTCTGCTACTCCATGCTTTTCTAACTAACATGACACGAGGACGGCAGTTAAAGGAACGGTGCAGGCACAAAGTTTTACAGTCTATCCGATCCACCAACTCACGGTCTGACTTCAAACGCTGAGTAGAACCAGTATAGCGTTTAGGGCTCCGTCTCTCAGGCCAGAATGGTAGGGCTCAGTATAGCAGAGCCTCGGTCCGTCCTGCCGCAGTACACAGCTGTGCGTGCTGTTTTGCTTTTCTTCAACACATATCCACATTTATCATCATATTTCATTCTCGAGATCCTCTAACATAGATATTAGTAACCACATTTTTGTAGATGAGGAATTAAAGTTAGAAGACTTACATGACTCCTCTAAGGTTAAATAATTGGCAGACATTTGCCAACCATATCCAAGGACAGATGAAGAGAATAAACCTCATTTTGGCACATGAGCATAAAGCTGCTGAATATTCTATTAAGATCCTCCCCTAAATACCCAGCCTTTAAAACCTCCCAAAACAAAGGTCCCTGTGCACGCTCTCCCTCCCAGGATCACACCCACGTCCTTCCTTGCTCCCCAACCTTCTTTCCTCACAGGCACGCATCTCCTAGGGACCCCTGAGGCTTGCAACCAGGACAGCAAAGGGAAGCAGCATTTCATCCTGAGAAACCCCCTGGGCCTGTCCCCAAGGCCCCTCTCCCTCTGACTTCTTTGGGCACCAAAGCAGCCCAGCTGAGGCACCTTTCCCCGGCCCTTTCTGGTATCACTGTCCCCAGCTTTAACAAACGTCCTCTAAAATTAAAAAACAACAACAGCTGGCAGGAAGAAACTTGAATCCCATGGCCCTGACCTCAGCCCTGAGGCTGTTTTTCAGCCGACAACACCTGGGTGGGTACACCTACTGCAGTGCAGACCAGTCCTCACTGGCTGGGTGTCAGAGAGTATAATTGGGAAATAAATACCGGACAACAGTCTTAAAAGTTTGACAACTGAAACCTTAAGTCAAAAATCATTATAAATGTTGGATGGCCCCAATGAATAAAAATTATGCAAATACACATAAAAATATAATATGGGCTGCAAGCCAATCCTCAAGTTGGAAGCAGTTGTATTTTTTAACTCATTAGATATATCTAAATAGGCATTATATACAGACCATGTGTTTGAAAGATAAAATTAACATAGAACTGTGTGTTTATAGTATTACAAACAGAGAGTTTTCTAATTTTTCTCTTAAGTTACTTTTCCATTTTAATTTTAGTTCATAAACTTCTGGTTGACTTGTTTTGAGTGAACATCGTGTGGCACTAGGCTTTAATCCTGTCATTTTATTTGGGGCTCAGGATATACTAAGGGTTGGAGGGGAAAGAGGAAATTGTGTTCTAAGAGTATTAATAGTTCTAGGCTCAAATACAAGCCCACTAAATTTTTAAAATTTAAATGTTATAATTGTTTTCTTTTGTAAAAGCACTGCTCATTTTACAACTTTTGAAAAGTACAGATAAAAGGAAAAGAATTACCTATTCCCAGGAATGAAAACTAATTTCTCCAAATATAAACATAGCACACATAATAATAGGGTGTGGAATTTCTATACACCAGTGTATGACTTTCCCCTCTGCATTAAGAAAAGAAAACAAGACTTTGAAATATAGGAAACAGGACATTTGGCAACCTAGCTACCCAGGGAAGATGGGTTCACAGTTCCCAAGTTAGGTGCTTTCCCCTAAATACTGAAAGAAGAGCATGAGTTTCCATATTTCATAACATGCCCATGGGAAGCAAATTACTTGATAATGAGAGGGCTAGCTCATTTCAGTTCTCCTGACTGCGGGATAATCAATAAAACACTACTGGGGGAAAGCACACACAAATAAGAGTGGGCAACCCAAAGGCCTCCTCACCAAGCACGAAGGCAGGACACTGTCTTCTCATCACTGTACAGCCAGCAGCTAGCACAGGACACAGCATGTATTCAAAGGACAGATTGAGAAAAGTAAAGTCTCAATCTGCCCTCTCAGGATTCAAGAGTAAAGTCCCATCTCTACCACAGCATCACACTGGCCCGGTGGGAGGGGCGATTTGGCGACACTAGGGACAAGCGATGTTCAGCGAGGTCCTCCATAGTCCCCTATAAAGATTCCCTTCAATCCTGCAGGTCACAGACCAGCCAGGGCCATCTCAGAGTGACTGCCCGACTGCTGGTACTTCCATTGCTCTGTCTCCCTCCACTTTCAGGCTTTTGGGGGGCTGTAAGCCTGGAAAGAATCACTATGCTTTCTGAGTTCTTAATGCTTTTCTACAGGAGAGAAAGCTCCAGAAGGACTGGGCCACAAAACGAACTAGAGTTGCCGGGGAACTCTTACAGAGTGAGAGAAAATATGTGCAGATGCTGGAAATTCTGAGAGATGTTTATGTTGCACCACTAAGAGCAGCGCTGTCCTCAAACAGAGCAATTCTGAGTGCTGCAAACCTCCAGATCATTTTCTCTGATATCCTGCAGGTTTTAAGTCTCAACAGGTAATTCCTGAATACGTATTTTCTGAAATACTATGTGGTGGGAGGAACCCACACTTACCTGGACCGAGGCTCAGGCAGTCTCTGCCTCTCCTGGGGACCCTGATTATTGCACAGAAGAGAGAGAATTTTTGCCACTGGGCTGCAACCAGTAGTGATGATTCTCAGGGGCTGATCCCAGCCTCAGTTCAAACCCCTGGAACTAGGAGTGGAGGTCAGTGCCAGGTGGTTTTGTATTCAACCTATTGTTCATGCAAAAGACAAGACAGTATGTTTAGTTGAACAATGAGAAAGAAACCGAAGGATTTGAAGGGACTAAGTTACTAGGATATTTTGCTTGGAGAACCCATGGTCAGCTTAATAACAGTAGATGTTTTGAGAATGTCATAGGACACAGAGGAAGTGATCATTTGATCTGTGGTAAAGACAAACTAAGCTTGTGGTTCTCTGCCAGTAACCTTCCAGAAGAAGCATGTCAAACTCAAAGGTTAACACAGGCCAAATAAACAAGGTTTAAGTCTATGTGGGTCGAAAAAAAACAAGAGCTTCAATTTTCATAGAAATGTAGGTTTATTTCAATAGAGACATGCTGAATACAAAGGGCTGAAATAAATGAGTAACCGTTAACATAAAATAATAGAACATTTTAATAAAAATTACCATCGGCTGCTAAATATTTGCTGCTAGTATTAGTGGAGAGAAATGGTGTGCCTGCACGTAAGGCACGTAAGGGAAATGAATGCAACATGATTATAGTAATCAGTCATTAGTGAATGTTGTAGTTCATTATTAATAATTACGTGTAACAGGATATTGTAAAAATTAAGCTAGGAAATTTTTATTAAACCATTTCTTACATACTGTTATATTGGCTGGGCCGCGAGTTTGACATGCTTATTCCAGATGACTGGGAACTAGTTCCTTCCCTTCCCTGGGCACAACTCCTACAAAATAAAGAGGTTGAACGAGGCCTGTTCTGTTTTCTAGGCCTGTGATGGCTGAATGAAGGACAACCTTAGATCCACGGGGAAATGGCCTGAGGGAAGATTATGGCCATTTAAAATGAATTGAGCACTCTGCTCTGGGGACTGTAAGAAGCCTTCCTTGCCTGCCTGGCCATGTGGGAATGGGAGAGTCAGGGGCAGACCATGGAGGCCAGCATGGGGTTCAGCCTCAAGGGATTAATTAAGGTGAGGAGGTGGGATTCCCCCACAGTCAGCCTAGTTCCCCCCTTCCCAGCTCCTCCTGTCCTGTCGAATCTGTACGGCTCTGTTTTAGCACAAAAGTATGCGACAAAAGCCCAACCATAAAATGACTCGGCTGAAGCAAGCAGCAAACTGTTTCATTTTTAAGTTTATAGGTTATCACTGGCCAATATTTCATGATCATGTCTTTCCCATCTTGCAGGCAGTTTCTAGATAACCTGAGAGACAGACTACAGGAATGGGGCCCCGCTCACTGTGTGGGAGAAATATTCTTAAAGTTTGGAAGCCAGCTGAACACATACACCAATTTCTTCAACAATTACCCTGTTGTTCTGAAAACCATTGAGAAGGTAAATGATTGAGTTACCATCAGGCATTTATGAGACCTGAACTTGAAAGGAAATGCTGTGTGCAATCCAAAGAACTAAGACGAATAGGGCTTGGCTTCCAGACCCACGCCTCCAGTTTACTGTGTACGCTGAGGACGGGGACCTGACATTTAATTTTGTATCACGAGTGGCAAGCACAGTGCTTGACAAAGCAGGGCCCAGAAACTGGTTGTTGGACTGAACTAATACTCATGCAAATTGCCAGGCTTCCATTAGCTGCAGATACCCTGTGGATCACTTACAGGGAAATGTTTAACTGTTAGCTACAGTGGAGCCGTGAGCTCCAATCTCACTTTGCCCCCACAGACCTGTGTGACCTTGACAAAGGTGGCTGTCTTATAAAGAAAAGAAATTAATCGTCCATGTTTCTTGGGGTAAGGCTATTCAATTTGTGAAATTTCACTATGCATAAGGAATTTCTTTGTCATACATTTCTCAGAAAGTCCATTGTGACTTGTGCCATCTGTAGTTGAGCAGGAATATTCGCTTCCCTCTGCATCCCTTGCTGTTCTGGTTGGGATCTCTTCTAACGGCAGTAAGAGCCCTTTCTTCCCTCTTCAATTTGTATCAGAAGTGCAGCCGAAGAGCTACATTGCGACTTGGGGCACACTTCTGCCAGTGGCTGCTTCGGCTGTGTCCCCCTGGCTACACTGAGCCCCCCGGGGCCGTTTCCTGACCTTGGGCACCTCCCTTTATGGTACACTTTCACCCTGCCCAGAGAGTTTAACACTGCTAGACACACTAATTATGTATTGGGTGAAAATTGCACAAATAAGGCAATTTCATAGAACTGACCATGAGGACAAGAATTGGAGTAAAGTGTGACATATTATCAGAAACAGATTTGTGCCAATTTTTTTTATAGTTGTGGATAATAATGATATCTGGCTCACTAAAATAGGGTGTGCATTTAACTACTCAATAACTGTTAGCTATTACTCTTATTGAAATCAGTCAGTGTTTATTTGATTTCTAGGAATTAGCATTACTGGCATCTTTTAGGCATGTCCCCACTGAGAAAAATGGGTACTTCCTGGGCACTTTACTGGTGATGAATGAATACACTTTAAAGCAGGTGTTAAGTACAATGGAACACCTTTATAATGATTAGCAGCAGGTATTATAGGTGAATACCATCAATTGTCTTTTACTACAAGGAAATAACACTTACTGTGCAACAGGCATGTTGTGGACAGGATTTATTTTTCCTTCACAAGTGTTAGGTGTGATATCCATGAGGAAACTGAGGCTCAGGGAGTTAGGTAACAAGTTCACAAAGAATGAGGCAGAATTAGATTAGAATTCGAATTCTAATCCAGGCCTCCCTGGTTGCAAAGTCTGTTTTCATTTGTCAACACTGATTAAGCTCAATGAACAAGGTTATCTCTATGGTCTGAATAAATCACTATACTTAGTACATTATATTAGTAAGTACTAACAGTACTTTGACTAGAAGTAGATGTTGCCCTCTTGCTTTGAGAGCTTCATAGATCATGCTGCCAGTGTAACAGAATGCTTTACAACTGTCTCACAGAGCGAAGTTTTGACAATATTATGCTCACCTTTAGTGCAGAGAGATGGTACCAGCATTCCGAGCTTTCCTGAAGAGGCATGATAAAACCATTGTCACCAAAATGCTGAGGTAAGTTCTGAGGGAGAGCACAGCTGAAGCACCCCAAAGGCAGGGCCTTCTCTGACCTTCAGAAAGAGACCAGGTTCCCTTCTCTGTGCCCCACACAGCCTGCCAGAGCTGCTCCTGTACCCGTCCCGAAGATTTGATGAGTATGTTCATCTTCTCTATGCTCTGAGGCTTCATACTCCTGCAGAACATGCTGACCGTGGGGACTTGACCACTGCAATTGACCAAATGAAAACATATAAAGGTTATATAGATCAGGTTGGTTGCTGATGAGAGTCTGTGTCCTTTAGAAATGCTACAATACTTTTTGGTAGTCTCACTCAAATTCTTCAGCCTTTGCATGTGAAATCGTTGTGTTCAGAGACTTGGAGCACTACAGGCGTCTATTTTAAACCAAGCAACATGAGACAGAACGTTTTCAGATAACTATACAAGTACAAGAAAAGCTTTATCAGTATGAAAGTGTGAAGAATGGGGTATTTGGATTGATTTTTCTAGAGGACTGAAATAAAAAAGTAAAATCCTTTTTTGCTGAAAGAACTTAATGGATGAGATTTCCTGAACTACCATATTTGCCGGCGTATAAGACGATTTTTTGGCCCTGAAAAATATGCCTCCAAGTGGGGGGTCGTCTTATACGCCAGGTACACTTCAGATAGACTGCCCATAGTGCTTGCCCCGTGCCATAGTGGCCTCCCGATGCCCGCCCACTTCATTCCACATACCATTCAGGCATCAGCAGCGCTGCTGGGTGTATGCTCGGCTGTTATGCGATTTTGCTGTTATGCGATTTTACCACACTCGCAAAATCGCACACAGCCGACCATACACCCAGCATGATAGCGCAAAATCGCGAATCGCGATACCATACTGGGTGTATGGTTGGCTGTGTGCGATTTTGCGAGTGTGGTAAATTCGGGTTACCGTATATTTCTTTACATATGCATTGAAGATTCGCGATTTTGCGCTATCATGGTGCCTGTTAGAATGTTGAAGAGCTCGCACTTGCGCACTAGTGAGGTCCCAGAGAGATGCTGATGCAAGGGTGGACCAGACTGCTATAGTGACAGGGCGGGCAAACAGGGAGCAGGGACCAATCAAATCAGGCTTTGTATACAGCTTGCTAGGGACTTGCCCGGCACTTGCTCTCTACCTCTATTTGTTATCTTACTTCTATCATTGACAGTCCCTCTAGGTTGTGGGCTGCTTGCCTGTGTTCCTGAGAAGCATCTACGGTACCAGTCTATAGAGTGTGTTTTCTTTAGTGAATTACCGGTATGTTTACCGGTAATAAACTTGCACTGTTTTATGTATATGTTTGATTACATACAGCCTTGTGACAGTTTTCCTGCCTGTCATAAGCATTTGAATATAAATTAAAATGTTAAAATCAAATCTGATATTGTTTTACCTTTTATTTGGTGTGTGGAAGGTGTGCGGAAGAGGGGGTAGTCTTATACGGCGAGTATATAACAAACTCTGTATTTTGAGTGGAAATGTTAGGGGGTCGTCTTATACGCCCAGTCGTCTTATACGCCGGCAAATACGGTAAGTCAGCATCTGATTGTGGTACTATCGTTCTGAACAATTTTTGTGATGAGCACTCTGCACGGGTCCAGGCTGAGGGTAAACTGATGACATATTCTGCCCAGAAGATGTTTTTTGAATACAGTCTGTCATTTGCCTCTTTGTTTTAAAACACTGGGTCTATGAAATTAGATTCTTGTTATAATGTATGGAAATAGCAAGCCCTGTATCAAGTGCCATTTATGTTTACACATTTCCCAATTTTATTTCCCTTAAAATCACTTTGTTTTCTAGATGAAGCAAAACATCAATATGAAAGATCAGCTGTCAGACATACAGAGAATCATCTGGGGGTGCCCTGTACGTATTCTGCTGTACTTGCTACATCTCATGCTCATGGATAAAACCTCATATCATTGGCAACAGGAGACATTCAGATATCCAATCAGCTAACCTCTGTTGAATGCCTGCTGTGTGCCTGGTGCTGTCAAGCCCTCATATTTCACATCCTTCTATCTGCAAGGATGCTACGTGGGCTTGACCCCATCCCTTAGCTCCTTTCGTGGTACTACTGTGATCATGACCCACTCTGAGGAAAGGGCCATGTATTCTATTGCTTCATATTTCTCTATGCAGAGTACCTGGTTAGGATCTTGCACACTGAGGCTACCTGAAAAATCTTAGAAGCCCTCTGTTGGCTCTTACCTACAGAATATCACCTGGTCCCATTCTATCTTTTCTTTTACTGCCCTGCCTACCACTTTATGAGCCAACCATACAGATCTACTCATGATTCTCCAGTAATGTTGGCCTCTCCTCACACAGTTATGCTTTGCCCATACTCTTTCTTGAAAATAACCTTCTTTCCTACCCTGCTGGATAAACTCCTATTCATCCCTTACAAATCCAGTTCAATCATCTTCCTGTAGTTGCTCCCACCATCTCCTGCTGGGAATTGCCCCTTTCTGGGTCTCCTCCAGGACCTTGAACATCTGTCACATTTTATTACAATCCTTTATTCACCAGACTGGGAACCCTATCAGGTGTGAGTTACGTTTTACTTGTCTTCTAGCGCTTGGCATATAACAGGAGCTCGATACATGAATTATATTGAATTAAATTATTAATTGATTAGAGATGTTATTTTTATTTGGTCAAATTGGGGAAGCAAGATGGAGTTATTTTGTTGTAACTTAGATCTGCATGTTTTGGTGGGGAAAATGGAGTGGAGTTGATTGAAATACAAAAAGTTCAAAATCTTGGAACTCACAGAGCCCATGGAACTTCATCTCTAGATGACTGTTCGCACCAAGTGACCATCTCCATGGCTACTGTACATCAGGGCAAAGGCCTGACTTCTTAATTTGTAACAATTCATTCCCTTCCTTTTCTTGATAGTTTACTTCTTTTTCACCCCACTTCCACTTTATTTTTGATGCTAAGAAAATGTTTATAAATAAAACAATTTCAGTAGCTTAAGAAATTAGACAACACCCTAAAATAAAGTTTTCATTGTTAATTCTGCAGTCTTTATCTAAAGAACACCTATTTTATAAACAAAATCATTGTTTTTTTTAATAATTGAACTGAGTTCTACTCAACACTTGCATATTCTGGGATACAAAATGGTTCTGCAGTAGTGGGGCCTTTTATTTTCTAAAAATGTATGTATGTTTCTAATTTTTTTATTTCATAGATTCTATCAGAAGTAAACAGATATCTGATTAGAGTCCAAGATGTAGCCCAACTTCACTGCTGTGATGAGGAAATAAGTTTCTATTTAAGGTAAACATCTAACTATCTTGCAGCTGTCACTGTGTCTTACTCACACCCTGTATCCTGTACAATGTCCGACATAGTATAAGTTTATGATAATCTGTGTGTTGAACTGAAAA